>NC_138383.1:20972803-20982381 GCF_054177405.1 Leptonychotes weddellii
CAGGCAGGGTCACCCCGGCTGACCTCCCCCGGAGGACAGAGGTCAGGCCCCTTCTCCGGTCTCTGATGTGATTGGAAGGTTGCTGAGGCGGGCGGGGGGGGGGGAGGGGGAGGGGAGGGAAGGGGAGAAGAGGGGGAGGGGATCTTCTCTTTTAATGTAAAATTGAAAGACTCCCTGTGCCTTCCTGTCTGTGCCTGTCTCCGGCTGGGTTGGGTCGCCTGGCCCTTGGAAATCTGGGCACCTTGGAAATGGGCTAAACTCCTGGCAACGGGGCTTGCTACAACCTGATTCCAGAGTATTAGAATCCTAGAAATCCTTTGGCGTGGGAAGTGGGAGAAACCGCTTGAGGGCAGCAGGGCATGCCAAGTCAGCCCTGGCTGGGAGACTCGGGTCCTTGCTTGCCGCTGTCGGCTTCTAGACACCTCTGGGCCTTGGTGTGCGCATCTGCAGAGTAGGAATGATAGAAAATAGTACCAACCTCACAGGTGGGGAGCGGAGCAAGTGAGATCATGCACGGAACAGGCTTCTGAGCATAGCGCCTGGCTCATGGCACGTACTCAGTCTACCGTAGCTGTGACGGTCTCGGGCAGGAGGGGATAACCAGGCTCCAAGAATCATCTCCTTAGCTCAGGCCAGGGCATCCCCATCTCAGAGTTAAAGATGGGGATAGCACCACCCCCAGTGAAGAATATTCGAGGCAGTGTAGCTGGTGGGAACACAGACTGGAAAGTCGGGATGGCTGGGGCTCGATCCCAGCTTCACCACCTACCGGCTAGGACACCTCCCTTTCCTCCTGCCTACAATGGGCATGATGAGAGTTTCCACTGCACAGGGTTCTTATGAAGATCCAATATGTTCACACACGTAAGGTGCTCAGAAGGGAACCTGGCTCGTCATCCCTGCAATATAAACATTAGTTGTGATTAGTATCCATGTTGTGATCCTTGGGTCTCTGTGGGCCTGATTTCCAGAACAGTGCTTATTTCAAATATTCAAAGCCTTTGTCCCTATAAGTCCCCTCTCTTTTCCATGTCACACAGCACGTTCTGATTTCTGGCAAGGAATAATATATGATCCCTCTTACTTGCTTGGCTGATGAAAAACCGCACATCTTGCCCATATAGACAGCAGCTCTAAAGGGACTGGCTAACCCAGAAGGGAGTAATTGGCCTCTTATAAAACAAGGCCAAGTGAAAGATAGGAGTTCAGAAAGGTCGAGGGAGGTCTGGCAGGAGCTGCCGACAGCTCTCCTAACCTGCCCGACTTATTACCGGAATCATTTCAAGAGATAATTTAATGTTCTCCCTCTGTGGCCCAGTTTGCTCCTGAAGGGAAAAATAAATAAATAAACAAACCCAACCGCCCCAAACAACACATGCTTTATGAGAACATTACTTACTAGTTTTTAACGGCCCAGTTATTAATATAACTGTCCCGGCACCTCCCCTACATCTGATCACTGATCAGAATGATGAACTTTGAATTCTGATGAATTCTGATTGCCGCACCCCTTACTGCAAACATCTCTAACCCAGTCCCGCCAGGAAGGGAGAACCAGCCTTTCACAGGCCCGGAGAGCTCAGAGGCGGGAGCCCCGGCGGCTAGTTGCTACGCAGGCTCTGGGGGGCAAGGCTGGGAGATGAGGCAGGAGAGTGAGAAGGAACCCGTGGAGGTGGGGCAGGGGGATGCCTGTCGGGTGTGGTGGTGGAGAAAGCACTGGAATGTGCCTCTAGTTCCATAACCTAGCCCAACCTCTTACCTTCCGGGACCTCCTTTTCTTCTCCTACAAAATAGAGATTCTTAAGAATTCTTTTCCCTTTTGCCATTTGTAAGCATTTATGATGTGCCAGGCATTGTGCTCAATGCTTTTCTCCTTTAACACGTTCTCCTAACCGATGTATAGGATAATACTAGTTGAATCCACACTTGGTAGATAAGGAAACTCAGGCTCCCCAAAACGCAGAAGCCTGCCAAGGTCACACAGCTGGTAAGCAGGGATGTTGGTTTACAACCTGGATTTGGGACTGCTGGGGGGGCCCAAGCCCACAACTGCTAGGCTACACTGCCTTCCAGGGGCAGTAACACCTGTCCTCCTACCTGGCCCAGGGGTAGAGGTGGGGGGCACAGGCAGATGTGCCCACAGGAGTGGAAGGGCTCTGCCGACCACCCAGTTCTCTCTCACACGTGGTGGTGTAAAGGGCTTTCCCAGCAGAAGGCAAAAGAAGAGGCTGGGCTGGGTGAGCTGAGATTAGAGTTGCCAAAGACAGGGCAACTGTCTCGGGTCCCCTCCCGCTTTGGGAGCTCTGTACTATCGCTCAATAAACTCCCCCCCCCCAAAAAAAAAGAGCTGCCAAAGACAGCAACATCCCAAAGGGGACTGAATTTAGCAACGAGCATGGCCACATCATAGCAATACTCACTTTGGAAGAACGCATTATAGGTTGATTTCATTTGACAATTGTGGATAAACAATGAAAGGGAGAACATTCTTATGTTCTGAGTCTTCCCACCCCCACGAAGGGTGTTTTTTCTTTTGGTCTGGCTAGGTCATCCTCAGAGGCGCTGAGCCGAGCAGGACTCTGGTCCGCTTGGGTGGGTCAGATGCTACTTTTTCCTGCCCCCCAGGACCCTGGCTCCACACAGGGCTGACGGCCTTGGGGAGGTGAGATCTGGGAGTTCAGCCACAGTAAGGAGTTGGTGGAGTTGGCAGGAGGGCACAGAGGGGGTGGGGGGGGGGCGGTGGAGGGTGGGGCCAGGCCCTGCATGTCTTTCCTGGCCCAGCCCAGGTTTGCTGGCCACAAGGGGCAGCCTCAGGCCCAGACTCGCTGCTTGGTATTCTGCTCAGGCCCCTGCATCCTGCCTGCCGGCCGGTGGGGCCTCCTCCCCTAGCCCAGACTGGGCCATGCATTATCCTCGCAAGATTGAGGACCTAATGGAGGCGATCAGCCCCCTGGGGGAGCCACTCCATCCAGGCTCTGGAAGGAGGGCAGAGCAGTGCTTGCTGGCTCCTTTACCCACCCTGAGATTGGGGTGCACTTTGAGAGGGGGTTCCTTGGAACTGAGGAGGGGCTCCCTGCCACCCCTCTGGGAGGGCTCTGGACAACTCCAGTCCAGGAGGTGACATTGCAGCAATCCCTCTCTTCCTCTCCAGAGGATACCCTCAATATCTGGGGCCCCTGGGGGGCAGACCCCAGCCACTGTCAGCTCTCTTGAAGGACTTTCTGCTGGCTTTGGGGCGGGCATGCTCCCACCTCTACCCCACCCCCTCGCCTGACTGCAAGCTGGCCAGAGGTGGAGCCAGCCCTCCACTGCCCATTGTTCCTGGCTCCCCTCCCATGGTGGGAGGTGGGGGGCTGAGCCTGGTCCCCCCAGGTCGGGAGCACAGAGCAGCCCCTCTCCTCTCCAGGCTTCAAAGGCCCAGAGGGACTAACCCTTGCCACTGTGGGGCCTCCTCTCTGGGAGCGGTGAGGGGGGCGGCTGCCCCCAAAGCAGCATTCAGCAGCTTTCTGGGAGTGAGTAGAGCAGGCCAGGGGTGATCATGAGCGTGTTGGAGGTCAATGAGGGGAGGGCCTGAGGCAGACGGCCTGGGAAAAGCCTGGCGCTGGATGGGAAGCAGCAAAGGTGTTGCATAGTGCAGCAATGTTGCTCCTCCCAGGAGCACCCAGCCCCTGCTCCTCCCAGGAGCACCTAGCCTTGACTGCATGCACACAGCGGACCAGCAGCTGTGTCCACGCATCATGTAATTGCATCCTCCTGGGAGCCAGCGCTTCTAGAGTTCTATTGCACAGAGGGAGAAAATCAGGCTCAGAGAGGTTAAGTAACTTACCTGGGCTCACACAGGGAGGATCTGAACAGGATTTGGACCCACATTGTTTGACTCTGGAACCTTGCTCCTCACCTCAGTGCTGGGCCACTGTAACAGGCAGCTGGGAGGGAAAGCAAAATGAGTGATGGGCACCCGCTCCAAAACACTCACCTGGCTTCATACACATCAGCAGGATACGTGTTTCTTGCCAAAGAACATCCAGGGATCCCAGAGGTAATTGGTTTCACTGAGCCCACATACCTGTTGGCTTTTTATGTACTATCTACTTTATCCTATAGGGATTTCTTTTTTCCTGCTCTTTCCAGCCCTGTCCCCCCACCCCCCGCCCCAGGCTTCTTCACTCCTCTTCTTCCCAGGCTAACATTCTCTCCTCCTACCATCTGCTCCCAAGATGGCCGGTACTGCCCACCTTGCTTCCCTGGGGATGGATGAGTCCAGGACTCATCCCTCCCCCAGGTGCTGTAATTTGAGGGGCTGCCCAGCTGGAATGGGCCCAGGGCCTCCCCAGGCTGCCCTCCCGCCACTGTGAGTCGGCTGGCCTCTGCCCTCTGCCCTCTTCTGCCATTAACCCTGTCACCTGCCGGACATCAGCCCCGGAGCCCAGTCTGTCATCCGTGGCCAAAGATGGATGGGGGGCGGCTGGGAAGCGTAAGTGGCAACCCCTTAATGAGATCTGGCGGGGGAGGGCTGGCTCTATCAGGCAGCAGCAGGACCAGGTTGGCAATAACGGCCCTTGCTGAGCGTGACCCATTTTCCTTCTGGGGAGGGGAAGACAGTGGAGTGAGAAGCTGCGGGACAGGCTTGGGGGCCATAGGATTAGGTTGCCACCTCCCTGGAGAGAGACTGGAGCAGGGAGAGATGGGCAGAGGCTAGGGAAAAAAAGATGACCGCCCCCCCAACCTCTCATTCCTTCTCCTTGGCACTGTGACCCCAGCTCCTTGGGAAGAAACACAGACACAAAGAATCACTAGGAAACAGGAGACCAGCTGCCTGGCCAGGGGCAGCCCTAAGGCAGTCCTGGGAGACTTCGTGTCTCCTCTCCGTGTGCAGAGAAATCAGAGGGAGGGAGGCTCTGTGGGGTGTTGTCTACAGAGTGGGGAACATCTTCAGAAGGGCAAGGAAAGGGTCCTTTTGAAACAGGAAAAAGAGTGGGAGGTAGGAGTGGGGGAAAAACGTTATTGGATGGTCACCTACACATTCCCCCTTAGTGATCCACGGACTTTTAAAAGGAAGAGATGCTGGAAAGCATCAGTTCTCACCTTTCATTGTACAAATGGGGAAACTGATGCCCAGGGAGGGGAAGAGGCCCACCCAGTTAGTGGCAGAACCAGAGCCAGGATCCAGGGTTCTAGAAGATCAAGCTCGTTTACTTGGCACTGGCCTCACTCTCTCCTTGCTTCTTACCCAGGAAAAAAATAAAACAACTGCTGAAATCATCATTCTTGGACTCGTCTGAAAGGGCTTGTTCTTTCCCAGCTCCTTCCTGCCCCCCCCCCCCCCCCCCCCCGCCCCACCATGAGGGAGAGTACCTTGCCCCAGGGCTTCCAGGGTCTGGGAGATAGACTGGGGGAGGGTGGGGGAGGGTGCCTCCTGAGATCCTAGCCCGGAATGGGGAGCCATCACTCCCTGATGATGTGAGTGAGGTTGGTTGAAAAGACGGCTCTTTTGAGTTTGAGTTTGAAGTTTTATGATTTGGGTTGTTGTTGTTTTTTTCTCCCATGAAGAGTAAGGAGAAGAACCAAGTGGGTGCCCAGCAAAAGTTGGCTGCAAGACCCTTTGACCCTTTATTTGGATATTATCCACGGCCAGGCCAGTCCATCCCCAATGCCGTGGCCTTGGCTTTCTCTGTGATGATTTCTAGTCTCCCCCCTCCCCCAGCTGCCTAGTGCAGGCTGAGCAGGAGTCATAGTGTGGCATCTAGAGCTTGGCGGTCAGGAGGATGCTGGTCCTGGTTAGCTGTGTGACCCTCAGCCATTCTTTTAAACTTTCTGGGCCTCAGTTGCCTTATATTTAAGATTTTTAATTTATTTCTTTATTTTAGAGAGAGGGAGAGAGAGAGAATATGCACGCAGAGGCAGAGGGGGAGGGAGAGGGACAAACAGACTCCACACTGGGTTCCCGGGAGTTCAACGCAGGGCTCGATCCCACGACCCCGAGATCATGACCAAGGCCAAAATCAAAAGTCGGCTGCTCAACCGACTGAGCCACCTGGGGGCCCACAGTTGCCTTATATTGTTTATTTAATTTATTTATTTATTTTTAAAGAGTTTATTTATTCATTTGACAGAGAGAGAGATAGCGAGAGCAGGAACACAAGCAGGGGGAGTGGGAGAGAGAGAAACAGTCTTCCCGCAGAGCAGGGAGCCCGATGCGGGGCTCGATTCCAGGACCCTGGGATCATGACCTGAGCCGAAGGCAGACTCTTAACGACTGAGCCACCCAGGTGCCCCGCCTTATATTGTTCAAAAGGTAGTGCTAGATAATGGTCTTCACACTTCTTTTCTTTTTTCTAAAGTAAACTTTACGCCCAACATAGGGCTCAAACTCACAACACCAAGATCAAGAGTTGCATGTCCTACTGACTGAGCCAGCCTGGTGCCCCTCCCCACATTTCTTTTAAAAAGGACCAGAGCTAGGGCTCCCAGGAATGCCTTATGTGCATTTTTCAACTTTGCCTTGGGTGACATCCCATTGGTAGCCTGAAATGGGCTTCAGTGGGAGTATTTACACCACAGAAATTGGCAAATGCGACAAATCGGGACTTTTCCACAAGGACCCCAGTGAGAGGCCGCTGTTCAACTTTTACCAGCTGACCAGAACTCTAACATGTTGTATCAAAACAAAAAAGCAGGGGCACCTGGGTGGCGCATTTAAGAGTCCCACTCTTGGTTTTGGCTCAGGTCATGATCTCAGGGTCATAAGATCGAGCCCCGCATGGGGTTCTGCACGCAGCATGGAGTCTGCTTGAGATTCTCCCTCTTTCTCTGCCCCTCCCCCCACCCTGCTCACTCTCAAATAAATAAATCAATCTTAAGCACACACACACACACACACACACAAGCAGAACTGCTTTGGTTGAAGCAGGAGTGCACCCTGCCCCATCAAGCTTTGCCCAAATCCAGGACTTGAAAACTGTCATACCAGAAGAAGGCTGAGATTTGTTCCAGCTCCAAATTCTGTGGCTCTCAAAACAGGCCACAAGAGGAGACAGAAGGGAGATGCAGCACAATAAAGAGGCTTGGGTTTTACCACTGTATTCGGCCTTGTGTTGCAGCAAGTCAGCTTTGAGGAGCAGGGAGAGTTGCTTAACCCTGCGGGCCTGGGCCTGGAGGCCTCGTGGTGGCTTCTGAAGGCGACACCCTCAGGAGCGGTCTTACACCAGGATGTCTCTCCACTGAGAGGCAGGAGGAGGATGAGATTGCATGGGGTGGGGGGCAGGGAATGCGAGCCATCTCCTCTCCTGGTTTCCCCACCCACAACTGTCCCCCTGACCTCCTGGGTAAAGGGATGTGACTTGGGCACAGAGAGACCTGGAACCATCTGGGGCAAGCCCAGCGGACTTCATCCGTCTGTGGGGGAGCAGATACCAAACTGGAGAGGCAGACACTGGAAATCAAATGCAGGGCTCAGCCTTCAGCTCCAGTGGTCCCTGACCCTGATGATTTCTTTTTTTTTTTAAGATTTTATTTACTGGGGCGCCTGGGCGGCTCAGTTGTTAAGCATCTGCCTTCGGCTCAGGTCATGATCCCAGGGTCCTGGGATGAACCCTGAATCGGGCTCCCTGCTCCACGGGAAGCCTGCTTCTCCCTCTCTCTCTCCCCCTGCTTGTGTTCCTGCTCTCACTATCTCTCTGTCTCTCTCTCTCAAATAAACAAATAAAATCTTAAAAAAAAAAAAGATTTTATTTATTTACTTGAGGCAGAGGGAGAGAGAGCACAAGCTGGGGGGAGCGGCAGGCAGAGGGAGAAGCAGGGTCCCCGCTGAGCAGGGAGCCCGATGTGGGGTTAGATCCCAGGACCCTGAGACCATGACCCCAGCCAAAGGCAGATGCTTAACTGACTGAGCCACCCAGGTGCCCCAGACCTTGACAAGTTTTGTTTTGTTTTAAATTAATTTTTTTAAAGATTGATTTATTCATTTTAGAGACCGGGGGGAGGGGCAGCCGGAGAGGGAGAGAGAGAATCCTCAAGCTGACTCCCTTGCCTACCTAGCATGGAGCCTGACACGGGACTTGATCCTACGACACGGGACTTGATCCTACGACCCGAGATCACGACCCTGAGATCCCGATCCGAGGGCTGAGATCAAGAGTCGGACACCCAGCCGAATGAGCCACCCAGGCACCCTGACAATATTTCTTTCTTTTTCTTTCTTTCTTTTTCTTTCTTTCTTTCTCTCTTTGTCTTTCTGTCTTTCTTTCTTTCTCTCTCTCTTTCTTTTCTTTCTTTCTCTCTCCTTTCCTTTCTTTCTTTCTTTCTTTCTTTCTTTCTCCCTTCCTTTCTTTCTTTTCTTTCTTTCTTTGTCTTTCTGTCTTTCTTTCTCTCTCTCTCTTTTCTTTCTTTCTCTCTTTCTTTCTTTCTTCTTTCTTATCTCTACACCCAATGTGGGGCTCAAACTCACAACTCACAAGATCAAGAGTTGCATGCTCCTCAGACTGAGCCAGCCAGGCGCCCCCTGACCTTGACAATTTTTGTATTTCAGTAACATTTTATGGGAGGGGGCTGCTAAACCAGGATGAAAATCATATTCATTTTCAATTTGGTCTTTTCAACAGGGAAAGTAGAGGGTGGTCACCAGGGATCATAACCTCATTCTGCTTGGGTTGAAAGGACCCACTCAGCAAAGCATGTTTCACTCCTACATTTGCCCAGGTTCTGTGAAGACTACAGAAGTCAATATTCCCAAAGCTTGCTTGCTTTCTGGTTTATTAGAATCAGCCAGGCTGATTCATTCTTGTGGGGGTGGGGGCTGGGGCAGCAAGCAAAAAGAAAGAAAAACAAATGTTTGTAGCTGAGAGAAGCCTGACATTTAATCTAGTGGTTTCTAAATCGTTAGAATGACTAGGAAGATTTTAAAAATACAATTTCTTGCCCCTGCCCCTAAATTTACTGATTTAAAAATCTCCACTAGGGGGAGGTGTTCTGGTGCTTGGGAGCCATGAAATTCACTCTCCTGGCTGCCTGTAGTGGAGACAGAGGCCATCAACTCAACTTTGTCTTCTTTCTTTTTACAAAAATTTTTTTGAAATTTTTTTTACTATTTTTTAAGTACTCTCCATGCCCAACATGGGGCTCAAACCCCCAACACCAAGATCAAGAGTCATGTGCTCCACCCACTGAGCCAGCCTGGCACCCCTGAGTTTGTCTTCTTTCTATTTCTAAAAGAGATTTCCTGGGGCGCCTGGGTGGCTCAGTCGTTAGGCGTCTGCCTTTGGCTCAGGTCGTGATCCCGGGGTCCTGGGATCGAGCCCCGCATCGGGCTCCCTGCTCAGTGGGAAGCCTGCTTCTCCCTCTCCCACTCCCCCTGCTTGTGTTCCCTCTCTCGCTGTGTCTCTCTCTGTCAAATAAATAAATAAAATCTTAATAAAAAAAAAGAGATTTCCTCATTCTCCCTTAGCACGTATAGAAAGATGCTTTTAAAAAAGTTCTTCCCTTGGGGCGCCTGGGTGGCTCAGTTGGTTAAGCGTCTGCCTTTGGCTCGGGTCATGATCCCAGCGTCCGGGATCGAGTCCTACATCAGGCTCCCTGCTCAG
>NC_138383.1:20982481-21052206 GCF_054177405.1 Leptonychotes weddellii
CTCTCTGTCAAATAAATAAATAAAATCTTAAAAAAACCCATCAACTCTTTTTTTTAAAAGATTTTGTTTATTTATTTGACAGAGAGAAACACAGCAAGAGAGGGAACACAAGCAGGGGGAATGGGAGAGGGAGAAGCAGGCTTCCCGCGGAGCAGGGAGCCCGATGCGGGGCTCGATCCCAGGATCCTGGGACCATGACCTGAGCTGAAGGCAGACGCTTAATGACTGAGCCACCCAGGCGCCCCCCAAACCGTCAACTCTTTAAAAAAAACAAAAAAGTTCTTCCCTGCAGCTAACCTCAATCCCTGCTGCATTTGTAACACTCTCATCTGCATAACTTTGCTGATGGCTTTCAGAGTTTGCCTCCATGCTGAGTGTTCTGGCCTTATTCTTTCAGTCCACAGAAATGAACTCAGCACCTACTAATTGCCAGGTCCTACACTGGGTGTTGGGGAGACAGTGGTGAGTGAAGTGGCCGTGGTCCTTGGCCTTTGCGCTTTCAGCCTTGGGAGGGAATCAGAATTCAACTAGCAACGTGGGGATGCTGGGACAGGGGACATGGGGTGAGGGTTAGCATCCTGAAGAGAGGAGGGCACGGCCGTGGCCTCAGGATAGTCTGGGGAAGGAGGATGGGAGGGCAGAGATCATAGTTCCCGGCCCAGAGAACAACGTATGTGGGGCTGAAATAAAACAGCAGAGCGGACCTCCAAGAACCAAGTGAAAGTCCATACAGCTGGACACTGCCTCCTGAACCTTCCTGTCATTCCTCTGGCCCTTCCCAGAAGCCACTCTAAGCTCCCCCATGACTCTCTGGGCCCCATGGAGCCCACAGCAAGACAAAGAACTTTTGTCTGATCAGCTGAGCTATAATGAGAGAATGATCCGCAGGACCCTTATTTATGCATCCAGCATGGAGCTTGCTGTTCTAAGAACAGCACCGGATTACTGACTCACAGGCAGCCATGCATTTTACAATAACTCCACAATGTCTGTCTTGGATTTGATTTCTGCCTAACTTCCCTTTCAGCTTTCTTTTTAAAAGCCTGGCCTCTTGGCTGTCTTGGTACTTATCTCCTTCTGAAGTGGAACAGAGTCAAGAATATGCGGGTTTCGGGGAAATCTGCTGTCCCCAGGGCCCTTCTCCAATGAAATGCAGGTCAAACTGAGATTTGGAGTTGAAAGCTGATTAGTGTAAATGCTCACATCTCAGAGAGTCTAACTAATCTGCCCATCATGGCTGCTGATCCCATCCTGTCTCATTTGCTGCTGGGGAGCGAGGGTGGGGTGGGGGGAGGCGAGGACGGGTGCCGAGTCAGCGCCAGACACTGATGTGCCAGGCAGAATGGCATCTCCACACAGTGGCTCCTGGCAGGGAGGGCAGCGGGGAGGGGGGCAGATGCTGAGAGGCTCACGGGAGCCATGCCAACAGATGGGTCTGCCTGGGTCCCCAGCGGAACCGGCTAACCCTTCCCGAGCCGACCCGTGTGTGCCCATTATTCTTCCCTGGGATCCCAAATGACGCACGAAGGGCCACGAAGGAATTCACTGGTCAATGCTAGCTGGGCGGGTGGGAGCGGGGAGGTCAGCAAGGGGCAGGCATGGGGGTGGGTTTGCTAGCATTAGCCCCTGGGAGCTCGGTGGGCCTCGGAGGAAGGGATGCTTTGGCATTCTCCTGCAGTTACCGGGCCTCCCCGCCTGCCAGGCTGCTGGTGTGCGGAGCCCAGCCCCCTCCCCAAAGAGCCCCTGAGAGGGGCCAAGAAAGGGGGGAAAGCCACCCGTGGCCTTGTGAGGCTGAAGCACAAGCTCCTTCCTCAGCTGCCAGGGAAGAATTTAATTACCAATTAAAGCCCCCTCCATCTGTTTCGGGCCTGCCAGCGAGCTCTCTCTACCCTTTAATTACATCTCTGACAACAATTTAACTCAATTAGCTGGTAAACACAGCAGAATGCAGGCAACCCAGGGCACCCTCTTGTCCCTGCCATCTGTCTGTCCGTCTTAAGCTCTCCCCACTCGCTCTCGGTCTGTCTGTCCTGCCCCTGCTTCCCCCTCTCCTTTTGACCACCCCCCCTCCTCAATTTGCTCCTTTCCTTCTGTCTTCCCCAGCACCTCTTGTCTATCTCACACCAGCTGGAGTTGCTCCCCCCATCTCTGTCATTCCACCTTCCTTTCCCATCTGCTGTCTGTCTGTCCCTTTCCCCCTGCTCTGCCTCGTTCCGTCCATTCCAACTTTCTGTCCTTCTCTGCAGGCCAGTCTCCAGAGAGCCCACCTGTTCCCTTTCTTCTTCTAGTCTTCTTTCTCCTTCTCTGCATCCCTCCTGCATTTATTTATTTATTTATTTTAGAGAGGGAGAGAACAGGGGGAGGGGGGGAGAGAGAGAGAATGTTAAGCAGGCTCCATGCCCAGCACCGAACCCCAGGTGGGGCTCAGTCTCACGACCCTGAGATCATGACCTGAGCCGAGATCAAGAGTCGGACACTCAGCTGACTGAGCCCCCCAGGCTCCCCATGCGTACCTCCTGCACTTAGCCAAACTCACGCCTTCAACCTGTCTTCTCTGAGTCTCCTCCCTGGTGTGTCTCCCTGACCTTTATCAGCTCCTTGTGCTTCGTCCACCCAGTACAGACAAATGTGAGCCCCAGGAATAACCGCTGTTGTGTTTTGAGCCTGTCTTTTGCCAGTCGCCGGCTAAGAGCTTTATGTATTTTATTTCGTTGAACCTTAGAAAAATTCTGTGAAGTAGGTATAATTCTCCCCATTTTACAAGTGGGCTCATTGATGCTTTGAGAGATTTTGCACCTTGCATGAGATCGCCGGCAGGGAGCAGCTTTGCTGATACTAGAGAGGGCCTGTGTATTTGGGGAAAGGCTCTGTGTTGCCTAGATGAAAGGCAAAGCAATAGGTCCCCAGTTAACGGCGGATGGAAATTAGGGATGATTTTTGAGAATCTAACCTCCCTATTTCTGCTGGAGGAAAACTTCCAGATTCTAGTTTGCCACAGTGTAAAAGAAGTTCCTCAGTCCCCTGAGAAAGTTAAAAAAAAATTTTTTTTAAGACCCCAAGGAGTAGGAGAGAAGGAGAGAAACAAGTAGGCTATAATTATCCTAGCAATCCTCCCCTGGAATGAGGGGGGTAGGGCGGGAGAGAAGGGCAGCCTGATCCGTCTTGTGGACAGGCAGGGACATGATGGAGACCCCAGGTCAGCCAGGTAGTCACATGGCTTCGGTTCAGGCAGACCCCAGCCAGATAAAACTCATCTGCTTTCTTCCCCCGTCCGTCCTCGGATGACTAATCATTCTTCTTGTGATTAAAACAGAAAGAATTGGGGGGAAGTCTACAGCAGAGAAGGGGAGCCTATTTCTTATCTCTGTTTTCTACCTTCCTTTGGTTTTAAGATTTGTAGTCCTTCCTCAGAGGTTGTTTTCACTTGGGGTTTAGAACCCACACACCTCCACCCCGCCTTCTGCCACCTTCAGCAGGATTGCTGGGATCCCAACTAAATTCCTCAAATGCAGGAATTGTGCTCTGAAAGAAATGCCAAATATGGGCTCTGGATAGGGAGACTGGTACATCCCCTAGAATTTTCATCGTCAGAAATCTCTCAAGGAGGGTCCCATTCTGCAGGTAGATATGGAAGTTCTGGCAACCAAGAGGCAGATGGGAGATTGGAATATAGGCAGTATAGAGAAGCAGAGAGCACTCAAAAGGAGGTTCCTTGTTCAGGCTTCCCAAGCCTTATGAAAGCAGTGAGTTTGTGGGCAGTTGCTATAAACATGACATAATAGGGACCACAGAGTAATGAGGCTGGTGGGTTGTTTTTTTCCAAACAGACACATGATTGCCTAGAATTTCAGAGTTTAAGGGACCAATGATGTCTCTTTAACCCAGGGTCCTTCCTGCTGCAAGAATTCTTATTACTAAGAATTCTAATTACTAAGAATTCTTATTACTGAGAATTACTAAGTAGCCTTGAAAATACCCTTCTTTGAATACTTCCAGTGACAGGGAATTCACTATCGCACTAGGTATCTGCTTTCTATTTTCAGACTGGTTTAATATTTAGAAAATTATTTATCATATCGTCTCCCTGTAATTCCCAACCTTCTGCCCTATTTTCCCCTTGTGGAGTGATGGAGAATGTGTAAACTTTCTCCCAAATCCAGTGTCAAGAAGGCAGCCAGTAGGAATCCTGGAAAGTTAAACCATCCTCGTTCCTTCAGCCATTCCTCAAATGCTCTCATTTCAAAATCTCACTATTCTCTTTCTTTGTGCCTCTTTTCGTTAGCAGTGTCTTTTGGGCCGGAGGCCTAAAGTTAATGCTCTAGATTAAGTCCAATGGGCAGAGGACAGAGAAAGACTATCACCTCCCCTGTTCTAGAGACTGTATCCATGGTTAATGCAGCTCAGAATCTATCATTTTTCTATGGCAACCACAGATCATAGTAGCCATATTGAGGTTATAGTCAACCAAACTTACTTGTTTGGAACATGCCACCTTTAGGCCATGTGTCTTCATCCCTACTGAGTTCATGCTTTTAGTGATAAATATCAAACATATCATTTAACCCTTTTAAATCTCATCTGACTCAGCTCAAGTTAACTAACACGGATGGAACATTGTCATGTTTCACCATGTTCGATTTGAGCCAATGTTCCCATCCTACCAAGGTCTTAGATCCTGAGCCTGTCACCCAAATATTAACCAGCTCTGTGTCATCCCCAGGTCTGATGCCCTCATCCAACCATCCATAAAGTGTTGAAGAGTACTGTGTCTCCTGAGAGGACTATTTTGAAAGAACTGAGGTCTAAATGAGTCTCTCTCTTTCAAATGGAGGCCATAGTTGGGTTTTTGGTTTTTTAAGAACTTTCAATTTTGGTAAATTTCTAACACAGAAGAGGATCAGAAAACAGTACAAAGAACTCCCACATGCCCTTTACCCAGATTCATCCACTGTTTACATTTAGCTCCATTTGCTTGATCCTTCTCTGTCCCCATGTTTAAATATGAATTTTTTTCCCTGAACTTTGTGAAAGTTGGAGACATAGTGTCCCTTTAGTAGTTCGTTCCTAAACACAAAGGCATTCTCTTACACAAACAACCTCAGCATGATTATCAAAATCCAGAAATTGAACATTGCTGCAAGACTGCTATGTAACTCATAGTCCATATTCAAATTCCATCAACTTTCCCAGTAAAGTCCTTCATAGCTATTCTCCCCAGTCCGGGCTCCGATCCAGAATCATGCATAGCATTCAGTAGGCAAGCTCTTTCGTGGGAGGCTATGGCTTTATTTCAGCACTTTGTTAAAAGCAGTTTGGAAACTTTTTTGAAAAACACCAACCTACGATAAACAGTGAAACCATCCCACCTTCCAGGGATGAAGATCCTGTACCTCCGAGGACAGCCAAACAAAATGTGCTGCAGACTCTGTAGGTACTTCCCATGAAGGCTTTGCCAATGTTTTTGAGCCATGGAAACATCTGGAACAAGTGCCGCCACCTGATGAGATCACTGTGGAGGGAATATCCTCAAAGAGAGCTAGGACTCCTAGGGCATTTGCTTATAAATTTGGCTCATTCCATGATAGTCAAACTGCACACCATCTTAGAGTTTCAGCTTCTGGAGAGCAGGGCCTGTATGATAGGCACATCCTTCTCAGTTCATTTGTTGAGGTATTGGGCTGCTGGAGCTAAGCCCCAGGTTTAGCTCCCCAAAAGGGCTATTTTTATTTGCCAGGGAATGAACCCTCCCCCTCTAAGGTCAGTCATGAGGGAGGGAGTTGGGAGAACGAAGATGTACAGGGCAATCAATTCCCAACAACTCACAACACGGGTCAGGCTGATGGAGGATGGATAACGTTGACTTCCTGCCATACTCACTCCATAATGGACGCCCAATGAACACGAAAGCCCATCAACAAGCACTTGGCAGCAGGCGGCGCAGTGATCTGCTCAATGCAGGCTCCCACCGGAAATCAGGTTAGTGATGACCAAACAACGTTTCTGTAGATCTCGTCCCTCCCACGAGGTTCCAAGGCTTAGATTAGAGCTCAGTGCTTAATTGCTCCCCTTTCTCCCTCTGTTCCCAACATCTGTGAGTCACCAACCTTTTCACGCTTCTCACACCTATGCTTTCCTCTCCATTCTGGTCCAGGTCTTACTTTACTGTCTCCCTGGTCTCCGGTCTCTCGTCTCTCTTTGGTCAATTCATTCTATGTACTACCGCTAGATTAAGTTTCCCTTAAAAAATATATCTATCTATGCTCTCCGTGTCTGTGTTTAATGCTTTCCTTACGTTTCCATTTTAGATCCAGCCAAACTCACTCATCCATGAGTAAGCCATCTTCTGGCCTTTGCTCTTGCTCTAACCCTTCCCCCATCCACCCCACTCCATCTCTCATTTCCTTAGAGATCTGGTCCCCGTGGCTCCTTATGGGGGCATGCCTAGCTTCAAGTCCTGCAACCCCTCCCTTCTAGCTGAGTGTTGAAATCATTTGACATCTCTACTACTTATTTGGCACTTAGCACATGACTCCTTTGATGATTTGTAATGTTAATGCATCTACTCTTTCTTGTAAGAAAGACTATAAACCCTTCAAGAGCAGATATCATGTTCGTATCTCTTCCCATCTTATATTTAATGTAATGCCATTTTTATAGTTGGAGCACGATGCATGTTTAGTGCTGGTGACCATGGGATTCATTTGAAAAGGGTATATAACGGAGAAATAATAACAGACAACAACGTATTGAGCACATAACCATTAGACACAATGCCATACACTTTATGTGGACTCTCTCATTTGTTCCTTCAACAACCCAATGATCTAGGAACAATTATAATCCCCATTTTACTGATAAGGAAACTGAGGCTCAGGAAGACTAGGGAATTTGCCCATGATCATCCGGCTAGTGAGTAGAAAAACCAGGATTCAACCCAAATGGTCTGATTCCAGAGCCCCTGCTCTTTTCCACCATGTGATGGCCATGAACAGGATAATCCTCCCACCCCCAAGACTTTAAATAATAATAATTGTGATGCTGATGATAATAAATAAACATTCCAAGGGAAGTAGGACTCTGAGCTGTTCAAGTAGCTTTTCCAATGCTTAATGACTTCAGTCTCGCAAAGCTCTTTGGAAGTATGAATTCAGTCCTTTTTTGTTTGAGAAGATAAAATGAGCTGCAAAGTAACATTAGAATTTTACCTGGTCTTTAAAAGGCTACTCTCTTCTTTTTACTTTGTGTTTTGGCAAGGGTTAGCAATGAGGAAGACTCTAACCTACAGACCCTCTCCTGTGTTTCTGAATCCCAGGCCTGGCTAGAAATGTGTAATTTTCAGCCTCCACCACCTCTCCCAATTCCTAGTGAGCTGGGGCTTAGGGAAATTTGGTGAGGATGGCAGAAAAGGGGTAGGGTTGTGTTTTCTCGTTACGGAGGTCAGGTTTGGGGTTCCAATGGGGCCCTCAGTTCCCCATGACTCCAGAAAAGAAAAGGAAACAGGAAGCATTCTGTGTTCAGCCTGTGTTCACAGACGACATCTCAGCAAGGCAGACCCTAGCAGAGCCAGCTGATGTCACCAAGAGAGGAGGGGAGGATGGAGGAAAGAAACAATGAAAGAAGAGACAAAGAGAAGGGAGGCAAGAGGAGCAAAAAGTGGAGATGGGTAATATAGCAGAGGGGTGACAGCAAAGGGAATAGTGGAGGACAGAAAGAGGGACAATTGGAAGCCATCGTCCTTCGCCCACCTGCCTTCCCCCATCCCTAACCCCACGGGTGAGGACCTCTCGCCCTTCCCTGTCATCCAGAGGGGACCCAGACCCTCACCCTCCGACTTCCGGTGCTGTCTCCTGGGCCCAGAGGTTGCAAACAGGGGAAACGGTAAACAGTTTGTGCAATTTTCCTCCGGTTTCCCCGGGAGTTGCCCGTTTCCCGGGGCCATTCCTTTCCCTGCAGCCCTCGGGGAGCTCCCTCCCCGCAGACCCCAGCCAGGCTCCAGCCACCCCCCTCTCCTCCATTCCCCCAGCTCTCTGGAGGGGCTTGCGTCTCCCCGATGCGCTCTGGTCTCTGTCTGAGCCATCCATCAAGGGTGGCAGGCTGAGGGAAACATGAAAAAGAGCCTATTTGGCTATTAACATCCCCTCCCGCTTTGTTGTCTCTCTCCTCCCCACTCCCCTTCCAGCCCCCCACCCCACCCCTCCCCTTCCCCTTTTGCGGGAGACAAAACCAGACTGACAAGCTGAAGACTCAAACATTAATCAAACTGCGCTCCGGAACAACCTTTCCCTCGCATTAATAAATACATTTGCGGCCCCTCATTGGACAGTTGGCCTAATTTGTTTCTCTTTCGCGGGGTGGGGGGAGCAGCCGCGCCCGCGCCCCCCGGCTCCCAGCAGCGCCGTGCAAAGCAGATGTTCCGCCGCGGACGCGGAGCTGCGCCGAGCAGCGCGCCCCGGAGGCCGCGGTTGTCATGGCGACGGCCGGGCCGCCTGCTGTCGCCGAGCACGCTGTCTCGCCCGCTCAGTGATTACCTCCATCTCCGCGGCGTTCGCCATACGGCCCGGCTTCTAATCAGATCCCCTCCCCTCCCCCCACCCCTCCCGGCGGCCCGGCGGAGCCCCCCCGCCTCTGCCCCCACAGCCCAGTGGCAGACGTGCCCCGCGCTCGCGTGTTCAGGAATGACCGGCCCCAGTTGGGAAGGGGTTCTGTGCGCCCGAAGCCATCTCTGGTGGCCCTGGACTCCCCCCTACCCCCCACCCCCCCGCGGTCCAGCTCCCAGTACTGTCCCCTGGAGACTCTTCCTGCCCCCGCTTCTTGGTTATGTTGAGGCGGGTCACCTGGGGTCCCCAAGAGAGGTAAGGCAGGCAACCCTAGATCCCCTTCCACCTGGGCAGGACTCTTCCATTCTGATTCTGAACATGCTAGAAATTTCTTCTGCACAGCCTGGAGGTGAGGTGGGCTCCTGGAGCCATCAGAACCTTCCTCCAAGCTCTGCTTCTTGTGCTAGACCCCGTGGTAATCCAACGGTGCAGCCTGGCCCGAGTGTGGCCCATGGTGACTTTGACCGCCTGGCCATCACACACACACTATATGCTTCTCGTGCTCCCAGGCTGAGGGGTTTTGTTTAAGGGCGATTTCCCGTGCACTCCCAGCAGGCAGTCTTGCAAGCCATGTATTCTGTCCCTTCTCCAGGCTTGGTAGTGGGCAAGAGGCCGTTGGAAGGCCTCAGGGCCTTGGGGTACCCTGAGGTCTTTCTATTGAAAGAGGAGAATCTTTTCCTTTAGACTCTGAGGCTTCATTACAAGACCCAAACATCCTTTTCCAAACATCTCTGGCTTCAGGAGAAACAGGGTAATAATAGAGGCTGCAGGCAAAAGAGGACAGAGGGGCTAGGGGTGAGGCCAGCCTGCAAGCAGAGCAAAACATGTGGGAGAGGGATATGAGACTGTGGGTGTCGAAGTCCAAGGTGGTTGGAGCAAAAAATAATTTTGTTTCAAGTGAGGGATCCACCCCCCTCGGGGTGATGAGAAGTGGAAAAGTTCTCCTGAACACCAGGGAAAGCTTACTTAAACATTCCCACTACATCCAAAATGCGAACCTCCTCCCAATGTTTGCCTGCAAAGTCCGGAGCGGTACCAGCCAATGAGAAGAAATGCTACGGTCTGGGCTCTTTCTCCTGAGTCTACTAAGAATCCTCATGTTAGCGCTGCAAGGGCCTTTCGAGACCCAAAGCAATCCTTCATTTTACAGATGAGAAACTGGAGACTCAGAGAGGGCCCATGACTGGCTCAAGATCCCGTACCTAGCAAATAGTGGGACCTCGCTTTTGCTTTCTGCTATGGTGGCCGCTGGTGCCCCTCCCTTTCCTCTCTCAGAGGCAACTAACTGGCTGGGAAACTGGTTTCCAAGAGGCACAGGCAGAATCCCAAAAATCTCAGGCCTTTCTAAGCCGGTCGTCACTCTGTCTCCAGAAGACCTGTCACCTGAAGGCAGCGCTGCTGAGTGACAGCTCCCGTTGGCCCGGGGCCAGCCTAAGGCCTCTCTCGGGGGTGGTGGGGTGGGGAAGGAGCTTTTGTGGGGCCTCCCTCAGTCGATTGTCTGCAGCTCTGTCTTTGTCTGTCTGTCACTCAGGAGTGAACTGCTGGGGGGAGAGGTCAGGCTGGTTGGTGGAAAGGGAGAAAGAGGCTTGTCCCTGGCTGTGAGGGGTAGGGGAGAAGGCAGAGGGAGGGTGCCGCTTCTTCAACCTCTTCATGCCCCCTCCCTTCAACTCCTCAGCTCCCCTAGGGAATTCCAGCCTTGGCCCACTTTAGGACCAGGGTAGCAACTGTCCACAAAGAACCTTCTCTTCTTGCCACATGAAATCTTGGGTCACCATTGGGGATCTACTCCCTTACTCTGCCCTGTCTGGAAGAAGGGGCTGCAAAGGAGTCTAACTCAAACCTCCTAGGAATGGGGTTCCATTAACTCTCGGGTCGCCACTGGAGATCTACTCTTGTTTGGAAGAAGGGGCTGCGAAGTCCAACTCAAACCTCTGAGGAAGGGGGTTCATCCTGCCCCCATTCCACTTAGCCACCTCTCTGACTCCACTCCTGTGCTTGGCTGTCTCCCTGCCCCGCCTGCCTCATCAGATTCCCCAGGCTCCCCCCTCGTCCCCCCACCACAATCCCACACAAATCTATCCCCTGAGAGCCCCTGTTTTCAGGCTGCCCCAGCTTCTCCTGTACACAGCACATCTCCCCAGATTGTGCGGTTTCCAGTCTCCCCTTGCTCCCCCTGCACACGAATCTACCTCCCCAGCCTCAACAGTTTTCAGGCTTCTCACTCTTTGCCCCCCTGTACACGAACTGTCTCCCCAGATCCTGCTGTTTCCAGGTTCCCCCATGTTTCCCCAGTATACAAATTGGCCTCCCTGGGTTCGGCAGTTTCCAGAACCCCCTTGTTCTCTCACTAGGCAGTTCCATCTCCCCAGATTCAGCTGTTTTCAGGCTCCCCTCATTTGCCCTGTACACGGATACCTCTCCCAGGTTCTGCTGTTTCCAGGCTCCCCTATTTCCCTTGTACACGGATCAGCCTCTAGCTTATGTTGATCCCAGCTGCCTAAGGGATTCAGCAGGTTTAAAGAGAATGGAAGGAAGAGGTGAGTCAGGAAGAGGAGGAGGAGAAAGACTACCATCAGGGAAGCTCCTTATTGCTCTCGTGACCTAGAATCCTGGGCCTCTGACTCTGCAAATAGCTCCCTTGAGCCAATCTGCCCTGGGACACCCCAATTCCCTCCCACCTGCTGCTGCCCAGCATCTGAACTTTAAGTCGAGCATCCCCGGGAGGGCCCCATCTTGGAGGGGGTACTTGTGAATGCCCCTCAGTGAGTCAGGCAGGAGCCCTCTCACGCCCTGGGCTGTCTCTCAGCCCGGCCTGGTCTCTCCCCTGTTTTCCCTCCACGCCTTCCCAGCTCCTCTTTGTCTCTTGCCTACCTGCTGCACCTTAGCTCCCCTCAGTGTCTTCAGGTAGAACTCAAAGGAGATCCCAAATGCAACCCCTCGGAACCGAAGAGGTACAGAGCTAGAGACCCACACTTTTTTTTTTTCTTTTAGTTTTTCAGGAGGGCGTTGATACTAATCTCACGTCCTGGAAATTCATTCTGTGCCTGGATTAGCATCCTGGCATGCTTTGTAAACACGTGTTTCATCCTTTTGCAGCACAGAAGCAGCCTTCCTGCATCCTAATCCTTGTTGGGGGATGGGGTTGAGGGGGGTGGGGGGCAGTATTCTGCAAGGTTTTCCAGGATTCTTACCTTCTCTGATTCATTTCAGTATTGCCCCCAAAGTTTCTAGTGGGCCCTAGGGAAGAGTGTCTGATTCTCCATCTCTCTCCTCCACTCACACACCCACCTACCCACCCATTAGCCCAACGCCAGCCATTTTGTCAGTCATCATGCTCCACCTTGCTGGCCCCAGCAAACATCCTGGGTTCACGGGGAACACCTAGGAAAGGCAGGCCCACTGGGTCCTGGACAGTGTCCTAACAGAAGAGAGACTTTTCTTCAAAGCGAAGCCCACACCTGGGTTCAGACCTCGGCCTCTGCTCCCAGGTCCAGAGGAGCTTCCATTTCCCCAGCTGTCACGTGGGGATGGCAGTCCCTGCTTGCCTCACAGCTCAGGGAGTGCAAATAAAACTACGTGTGTGAAGGAGACAGAATTATTTTTACAGAACATGGCAAATGTGAGCTATTTATGTAAGTCTTGTGAAAAGAAGTCTATGCAAGAAACTGTTTTGTCTTTTGTATGTATATTCTCCTTCCACTGTTTGAAAACAAATGCGGCTAATGGTGCTCATTTCTTGATTTCATTATTTGAAAATCACTGTTGGAGTTGGTGTATCTGGAAACCATACAAACTCCCTATATACTGTTGTCAATTAAAATGTAGTTTTAGAGGCGCCTGGGTGGCTCGGTTGGTTAAGCCCTGGACTTTTTTCTTTTTTAAAGATTTTATTTTTATTTTTATTTATTTATTTATTTTTAAAGATTTTGTTTATTTGATAGAGAGAGACACAGCGAGAGAGGGAACACAAGCAGGGAGAGTGGGAGAGGGAGAAGCAGGCTTCCTGCGGACTGGGGGAGCCCGGTGTGGGGCTCAGTCCCAGGACCCTGGGATCATGACCTGAGCTGAAGGCAGACGCTTAACAACTGAGCCACACAGGCGCCCCTTAAAGATTTTATTTTTAAGCAATCCTTACACCCAACATGGGGCTTGAACTCACAACCTTGAGCTCAAGAGTCATATGCTCTACCAACTGAGCCAGCCAGGCGCCCCAAGTCCCGGACTTCTGATTTTAGCTCAGGTCTTGACTCAGGGTCATGAATTTAAGCCCCATGTTGGGGCTTACATTTGGAAAAAAAAATTTTTTTTAAATGTAGTCTTAAAATGGATGAATTGTAATGTGTGTAAATCATACCTCAATAAATCTGATTGGAAACATGCCAAGAAAAATGTGAATTGGGATTTTCAGTCAAGAGCCCTATCTTTTTCAATTGCCCAGGAAGGCAGTCCTTGTCGTGGAAATTCTGTTTATAAATGTTAGATTCTGGGTGTTCTGCAGAAAGCAGGGGGCAGTGGGGCAGAGGGAGGTGAGTGGGGTTTCAGGAAACTCTCATTCCTGTCCCCACTGTCACTTATTAGCTCTGTGACATCAACGAAGTCATCCTTGGAGATTCACGTCCCTCATCTGAGGGTCTCTAGCTTCCTCTCCCACAACCACCCAACTTCCTTTTTCTACCTCAGAGTATAAACTGTGTTCCGTGGCCCGAGCCTCTCAGCCCTTGTCTCAAGCCTTCAGTTGCCCTGGGGAGTGGGATCAAGTGTCAAGTGTTGAAAGGTATATCTGGTTTTCTTGACAGTGTATTTATGGGGGGGGGGCCCTCTTATCTCCGCACAATTGTCGCTGGTCCTATGTCCCTCATCAAGGGACTCTCTTGCCTTTCCACCAAGACGCTCTCGCCTCTCTGAGGGGGCGCCCCCCCCCAAGGTTCTGTTCGGTCGTCTAGGGACCTCTAGGAAGGGATTCCAGCGCTCAGCACTGCAGGATAACCGCCGCCAGTAGGTAGTAGGGAAGCCCCCTAGATCTGGTCCCTGCAGGCTTTCCACCGCCCCATCCCGAGCCCGGCCCGGCAAGGAAGGATGGAAACGGGGCTTGTCTTACAGCACCATCTTCTGGGCAGACCTGTGAAAGCCGATGCTTCTTGCTGCCATCCAGAGAGGGCAGAGAACATTTTTGGTCCCAGAAGTTTTAAAAATCTCATCTGCTTCCCCGTAACCAAGTTCTGAATTCTGGACTTTTCCCAGCCATCTCTTAGGAGAGCATGTTCCAGGAGACCTCCAACCTTTTGAACACACGGCTGGACCCTCTGGAGCGGTAGGGATAGTCCTTCACCCACTGGATCCAGAGCAGCTGAGGCCAGTCTCCCCCAGTCATTTCTGTCAGTGAAGTCCTGTCTCCACATATCTACCCCATATGTCCCAACATACCCACCTGGGAACCCCTGTCAGTCACTAAGCTGTTGCCTGGGGGTAAGGGCATGGCCTCTGTGACCTTCAGAATTTTCTTCCATCCTTAAGTTCTCCTGAATGAGGATTCATTGCAGCCAGGAGGATAAGATATTTGTTTTCAATGCCTTAAAAATCGGGTGTCTAGGGACGCCTGGGTGGCTCAGTTGGTTAACTGTCTGCCTTTGGCTCAGGTCATGATCCTGGGGTCCTGGGATTAAGCACCGCATTGCATTGGGCTCCCTGCTGAGCAGGGAGCCTGCTTCTCCCTCTGCCTGACACACCCCCTACTTGTGCTCTCTCTCTCTCTGACAAATAAATAAATAAAATCTTTAAAAAAAAAATCAGGTGTCTAGATAAAGAGTTGTGGGTCTGGTCAAATGAGATCAGATTGCTCTGACTACTTCTCTTTCTTTCATCGTGTGTGTGTGTGCGTGTGTGTGCGTGTTTTCAGACGGGGTAGGTGAGGGTGATAAGAGGGTACCAAATATATAAGCTACCATGTAAATTTATTACTTTTTTTTAGGACCTAATATCCAAGTCATTGTCCCTAACAAAGTGGTCCCTTTGGAAGCCTTCTTTTGGAATGATTGCCTGGAATTACCTGAATTGATTCAAAAGCACCAACTCAAACGCTAAATGGAACTTGAGTTTTGCAGGTTATTTGGTGACACGATCCTCAATCAGGATGGGTGGCACTATCTTAGAGAGAGGATGAGCAGTGTAGTGAAAGCGATTGCCTTTTGTGGGTCATACATTGACCCCAAGTTCTTTCTTTTTTTTTAAAGATTTTATTTATTTATTTGACAGAGAGACACAGCGAGAGAGGGAACACAAGCAGGGGGAGTGGGAGAGGGAGAAGCAGGCTTCCAGCCGAGCAGGGAGCCCGATGCGGGACTCGATCCCCGGACCCTGGGATCATGACCTGAGCCGAAGGCAGACGCCTAACGATTGAGCCACCCAGGCGCCCCGACCCCAAGTGCTTCTTCCCCTCTTCAATCCACATTCCGCATTGCTGCCAGAGTTCCTTGCTCAAAATACAGAGTTGATACCACTTAACTGCTTGAAAATCTCCGGTGGCTCCCTATAGGCTTCAGAATAGAAGCCAAGCTTCTTAGCTCTGTGGTTGGGGCAAATGGCAACAGCCATAGAATCAGACCAGTATGGGCTTAAATCTCACCTCTGTGCCATGAGGCAAAATGACCCAAACCCTCAGGTCCCCTCAGTTATAAAAGCAAGTCTAACAACATCTACCTTGTTAGGTTGTTTTGAGGACAGTTACGTTTCTAAGGTGTACAGAGTAGTAAACTCAGTACATGACTGTTATTCTCCAGCATGCATTCAACATTCACCCCCATCCAAGAGGAACCTGTCTTGGGAGAAGCCTCCTGTCTCAACACACCCCAGCCTCCCGCACAGAGGCACTCATCCCCCATTCCAGCTACATTTGCCCACCTTCGGTTCCTTGAACAGAGACTCTGCCTTTTGCTAAGCTAATACCATTGCTCCCTTCTTTCTTTCATATAGTATGTGACGCACCATCTCCTCTGTCAATATTTATTATTTCGGCCTATGTGACTTTGTTCCCAGTCAAATCAGGAACTGTGTCTTCTAATTCATCTTAAATGCTCCCACCACCCTCAGCAAGGTGACTGGCTCAGAACAGACAGTTAGTAAATGTCTGTTGAAAGAATTCACTCCAAACGAAAGTGAATTTTACTAGCATTATTATTATTATTTATCAATACTGCTTTTCTAACCAAAGGGTCCACTCTGGGGGACAGCACTCATATACCTGTGCAGGGTAAAATCTATGTGTGCTTCACAATGGCTCTCATTTCTTTGGATCCTCATTGAAGACGTTTTCCAGTTTTAGTTGGCAGAGACGAGGACCATACAAATGTGAATGATAGAGTAAAATTTGGCAGCCATTAGATTCTTTTCTTTTTCTTTTTTAATGAAGTATGACTTACCTACAGGAAAATACACACATCTTAAGTGTAATCTTTGAATTTTTGCCACCGCTCAGATCAAGATATAGAACATTGTTGGGCTTTAGGGGCGCCTGCGTGGCTCAGTCAGTTAAACCCCCAACTTTTGATTTCAGCTCAGGTCTTGATCTCAGGGTTATGAGTTCAAGCCCCTAAAAAAAAGAAGAAGAACATCATTTGATTTTACAATGTACTTCAACCTTGAAATATCTCCCCAAACCATTTTCTCCTTTCAGCCCTCCACCCCTACCCCACTGCCAAGTCTGGAGTCAATCACTTGCAAATAAGTCTCTCTCTCTCCTTTCCTTAGCTCCTGGCTCATGGCAAACACTCAAATACTTGAATGAATGAATGAGTGTAATTCACGAATATTGTTAAATGAATGAGACCCAGTTTAGAGGGAAAAGGGAGACCCTTTGTGCCAAACCTGCTTTGGGTAAAATTTCCAACTTTGCCTACATCAGGTTCTGGAGTTAAAGGGTATTTACTGGGAATTCAGAGGTAAGATTTGTTGTTGTTGTTGTTTTTTCCCCCTCTGTAGAGTTTCAAAGGTAGATTTAGGGCACAGAAAATTTGAGCTTAGGTTGAGCTCCAGCTCATCTCCCGCCCCATCCTCAGGCCTGGCTGGCTCCGCCTTAGCTAAACTGCCTCCCAGGAAAGACACCCTCGGCCGGCAGCGGTCCAGCCAGTGGGGAGCCATCCATCTCTGTCTGGATGCAAGCCAATCCGACCAGCCCTGCCTTCCTGCCAGCCAATGGCCGGAAAGCAGGGGGCGCGCGGGGCGCGAGAGGGAGCGACCCGCTCTGAGTGGTATAAAGGGGGTCCGAGGGCCTGGCGGTACTAACTCTGCGTCCCTAGCCCGGTCTAGGTGTGGCTAGCGTCCCTTCTGCAAGCAGAGTCCCGGGGCCACTGCTTCTGCGTGCGCCCTCTGCCTGGACCCAAGCCCCTGGGGTCTCGGTTTCTGACCTGCCCTGGTGCCCATTCTGCAGGGAAAAGCAGACGCCCTGAAGTCCCCTTGTCTATGTATACTCGAGACTCTCTGGGTCGCCCACGAGGGCGAGGAGGAGGAGAATGTAGAAAGACGGGGAGGGCCCCTGGGAATGAGAACAGACGGGAAGGCAAGGCCTCGGCGGCCGCTCCCCGCGCCCCCCACCTCCCGAAACCGCCAACTGCCCTTCCCGAAACCCGGTCCCGGGCAGACGGCGCCCCCGCCTGCGGGGTGCTGCGCGCTCCGCTCTGCGCCCGCCGGCTCCGTCTGCGGGAAAGCCGGCGCTAGCGGGCAGAGCTCTAGGCAGACGGCCAGGCCTGCCGTTCTGGCGGCTCCGCCGGGCTGCGGGCGCTGAACGGCCCCGGGGGCGCAGCGGAGTCTCCGCCTCGGCCTGCGGAGAGCCGGGCCAGCAAACTTGGGATCCCCGGGAAGAAGCAGCGCCCCAACTCTTCGGTTTCCACTGCCCTCTCTGCGCTGCCCTCCCCTCGCTGCGGACCTGGGTCGGCTACTCTGCTGCAATCCGCTTCCCCGTAGTCCTTTAGCCGCAGCGGGCGAAGACACTTTCTTGTCGCCTCTCTGCGTGACTATGCCCCCTCCGCTCATTCCTCTGAGCCCACTACAGTCCCTGCGTGGCCCTAGGTCAAGGAGCGCGGAAAAGCCACTTCTCTCCAGCAGTCCTCCTTCCCTAGGAGGCTTTGCAGAAACTGCTGCACACAGTTTAACTTTCAGAGCCTCGGTGTGCAACCTCGGTAAAATGGGAATAGCATCGCTTGGTCCACAGGAATGCAGTGAACCAGTTTGTGAGTAGCGCCGGGCCCTCCCATTCCAGTCCCTGCATAACTGGAATTGCTGGGCCTCCGCAGACGCGACCGGGTTGCTAGGAAGCGAATTTGCCCCTTCCGACCTTGCGGTCGTTTAGAGGCAGTGGATGGAGCCGGGCACCGGATAAGGCCGCATGTTTGCCAAAGTATTCCTGGAGAACTTCTCATTTCCCATCGCTACACTGGCCCCCGAACTCTACAGCAGTTAATTGCATATCCTTTTTTCCCTTTCGGAGTTGCCTTTTTGCATTATTTACTGGAATGGGTTATGTACACAGTGCTTACAATGTATTTGTTTACATAACTATACCTTTATCATTTTCTCTAATTACAGAAGTAGTCATACCCATTACAAATATCCAATCTTAGAGAGTTTTATAATGTAGGACGTGATAACCCGCGGGGACAGCCTCCATTAATATCCAAGGCTCGCTGCTCTCCTACTGTAGCGGCTGGCAGAAATTCGTGTGCCCACGCTGGTGCGGAACTCGCAGGGCGGGTCAAGCGTGCTGGTTGCTAGGGCAACGCCCTGTTGTCGGTGTTGGAGGCCTGGGAGGATCTTAGGAGCAGGGCTTGGTCCCGCCCTAGAGGCGGAGTTAGTCAGGGGAGCAGGGAGAGCGTTTCCCATCTTTCCCTCCAGGTGGCGCTGTAGGATCGCGGATGCGGTCCTGGGGCGGGGCTCCCCGCGGTGAAATGTGCCAGCGAGGGGCGGGGCCGGGGCGGGGCCAAGGCGGGGCGTGGACCTGCAGCTGCCGTCAGAAAAGTATCGAGGGAAACGAGCTGTTCCGGGACGGACCGTTACACACTCTGGGGGACTTATGTACAGGGACGCAGGGACGCGTCAGAGAAAGAAGGAGAAACAGGAGGTTCTGGGACAGGGAGAAAGAAGGGGAGTTACGTCGCCTAGGAAGTCGCTCCATCCTTCCCGTTTGCCCCTGGCATCCCCTGCCTTTCTCTCCTCACCCTGAGGACCTCCACTCTTCACTCACACCCTCTGGAACGCACTGGGTGTTCTGGACACATATGCGGGTTGGGGCTGGCCAGTGCTTCCTCGCGGCCAGCATCGGGCCCAGCCATGGGCAAGCTCGCAGGGCTCTAGTGCCCAGGCTGTTAGCAGAGGAATTCCGCGGCACCGGACATGCCAAGAAAAACGGGCGTGCTGTTCCTCAGTTTGTCTAGAGGAAGCCTTACGCCCTTCCCTTTTGGAAGCTGAGAATGGAAAAAGTGACTCAAAGAATCCCCAACAGGGTCACCATGTGTGTACCATCTTTTGTCTCCTTTTCCCCGAATGTGCGCCATTTCACCCATTATTACTTTTTTACAGTGCCACACACAATCATACCTAGCCCTTCCCATCACATATGGGGCCCCGTGATATCAGTAGCACACTCCCTTCACGATGATAAATCGTCTCCTTTCTCTCGACCCCCTCCCCCATCACAAGACCTCAGGGATAGTCCTGGACACCTCGGTCCTGGGCATCCTGAAAATGAACTGCAGACAGTGAAGGAGCCCTTATCAGAACTTATACACACTTCTCAGGCCACGAGAGAAGGAGACCATTGGCAGGAGACAAAGCAGGTTTATTAGGGTTCTGCGGCCAGGGATGCCTAAGGTCTGAGTTAAGGCAGCTCAGCTGGTTCTCATGGCCCAAGGGGCAGGCCAGGGCAGTGAGAAGGGGTGAGTCAGTGCTGAAGCCAAATCTTTGCATCTCAGAGTCCCTGGCCAGATACCTCAGGAGTCAGTTCTGGGAGGGCTTAGGGATACAGAGGGGTCTCTCCTGTTCCCTGGGGTCTTTGAGCTTTTGCCAGGATTGGGGAAATGCTCTGGGGGCAGGGAGCCCTGAATGCACAGCCTTCATTTCAGTAACGACCATTTAATTTGTTCCTTGGCAGACTGAAGAACCTGGAGGAGAGGGAATAAGGTTGAGAGAAAGAATTGGGGGGTGGGGGGGATGGATATCAAGTGTCTCTAAGTGTCCCTGCAATCCTCTGTCACTAGGTGGCAGCAGCTCATCTGTGCTTGGCTTGAGTGGGGCCAGGCAGTCCAAACTGGCTGCAGCTGGCTCCCAGCTCAGGCCCGAGCCTGCCTGCCCGGCCCGTTCACAGTTCCCGCGGTTGCAGCCAGGGTGTGGCAGCTGGCCCGGTCTCCCCTAGGCCGTGCCATTCGAGCGCCCGCCCACAGTGCCACGTCTGGGCAGAGACTAGGCCCAGGCCAGTCACTTCCTGTGCCCAGACACCTCGGCAGCCCCCTAGCTCTGGCCTGGGCTGCCAGTGTGTCCTCAACACCCCACCCCAGGTCGCTGCTGATGTGGCAAAGGGGGCCAAGGGGGGCTGGCCCAGTGCTGCCATGGGACACCTGCATTCAGATGCATTCATTCTCACATCCTGCTGAGGAAAAAGCCTCCGTCCGGGACTCAGACAAATCCATACAACTGGGCACACGCAATGCCGACATGGTGGGGACCCCAGGTCTGTCTTTCAGGTCCTCTCTCCGGCCATCAAGCCTCATTCCCCTCCGAAGAAGTCCCGTCCTACGCCGTATGTCTCTTCCTCCTGCACAGTCTCCCTGCTCTCTCAGGGCAGCCCGGCCCTGGGTTTCTCCTACTTCTCCCAGCCAGAAACTAACCTTCCCCTCATTTCATCTCCCGTTCACTAACTACAACTTCCTTGGTTCTTCCTCAAGAATTCCATTAAAGTGCTATGTCTTCAGGGCACCTGGGTGGCTCAGATGGTTAAGCGTCTGCCTTCGGCTCAGGTCATGATCCCAGGGTCTTGGGATCGAGTCCCACATTGGGCTCCCTGCTCCTTGGGAGCCTGCTTCTCCCTCTGCCTCTCTCTCTCTGTCTCTCATGAATAAATAAATAAAATCTTTAAAAAAAAAAAAGTGCTATGTCTTCATTCTTTCCCCCTTTGGAAAAAATAGGAGCTGGGCTAAAAGTCTTCCCTGCATTAGCTCTCCTAATTCTCCTAGTAATGCTGTGAGCAGTGTCCCGTGATCATGTGAGGCCCAGAGAGGTTGGGTAACTTTCTGTAGGTCACACAGCTTGCAGGCCGTAGGGTGGAACAGACACCCTGGGATGACTCGCACCAGCACCTGTGTTCCTAACTGCTCTGCTCATTGCTCTCCAACCTCTTTCTGACATGAAAACTGCCATGAGGCCGCCTTCATCCCAGCAAGGTATGAGGAGGCCTGGGGAACTGGGAGGAGGAAGAGGCAGGGTGCGCAGCAAGGGCAGTAAAGGAAGTGGGCACCACACCTGGGGCTCCACGTGGGATGGCTTGGCTCCATTCCCTGCCTTAGCTGTCACAGCAGGAGGTGGTTAGTGCACTGAGGCAGGAAGCTCCATAAAAGCAGGATTAGTCTGGGCAGAGAGACCTGTGGGCAGACAGAATGGAGGTCAAGCAGTGGGCCTGACAAGCAGGAAGTTTGCACAGCTGCGGAACCAGTCAGGCCTCAGATCCAGGAACCTGCCCCCCGCCCCCCTCCCCCAGCCGCACATGCATCCCAGATAGGACCGTGCAGGCGGGGATGGACTTTTCCACAGCCAGGTCATTCAGGGGCAAGGGGACAAGTGGTGAGTGGAGACGGTTAGGGGGTCCCTTAACACTTCAGCAGGAACCCTAAACAGCATGGGGTGAGAGGTTAGAGAAAAACTCCTATTTGGTATCCTTTCTGGGTTTGGGGGAGCATCAGGGGCCTCAGTCCCCAGAATGCTTTGGGGGACAAGGGACCCCAGTCATCTCCAGAGTGGTAGCTCGCCCGGGGGTTTCGATCCAACTACCCCAAGCCAGGCGATGAGGCAGGCGCGCATCACTTATGAATACCCAGCTCTGCACCATGACTCTCCAGGAGAGGGCCCATCACCGCCCCATCCCTTCCCTCCTGCACCCGTGACTTCTCAGCCTCGACGGCCCCCCTGGGTCCCCCTGGGAGGCTCTGCTCTCCTTCCTCTAGCCCACTTCCGGCCAAGGCAGACAGACGCAGGGGGCCTACCTGGGCCACACTCTGTTCGGTCAGGCTGCTGTCATCGGCCTGCAGGGAAGCAGTATCAGAGGGCGGTCAGGCCAGGGGAGGGATCGGGTGAGGAAAGCGAGGTGAACGAAGGGGGCTTTGGAGGGCGGGGGGAGGTGATGCAGTGCTGGGGGGACCCAGAGTGCACCCGTATCACCGGTGAGTGGGAGCCCTGCAGCTTGCCACTCGGAAGCCACGCCCCCGGGGCCCAACTGTGGATGGGTGCATGGACAGCAAAGGCACGAAGGGGAATAAAGATGGGAGAGAAGGTTTCATCCAGACACGAGAAGCTAAACTAGGCAGGGAGGGTCTCTCTGTACCCCCACTCTCCAAACTCAAGGCCAAGGCAACCACCTGGTGTCTCTTGGAGCGTTCTTTCTTTCCCCACTCTGTACTTCCCACTGGGGAGGATGGTGAGGTACTTGGTGATTCTCCAGGGGGGGAGAGGGCAAGAGATTTCTTTTATTCACTGCCACCCCTGCAAGTGTATCCACTCAGGACTTGCTTCTACTAGAGGAGCGCGGGTTCCTAGTCTCCTGGCCTTGGCATCGCCTGCACCAGGAGGAAAGGAGGCGGGGAGGGTGGGATGGGCAGCCCAGGGGAGATGGGAGTCAGGGACACGCAGGAAGACTCTTACCCTAAAATTCACTTTCTGGATCACTTGCTGAGGGTCGCTCTCCAGAATCACACTACAAGATGAGAGAGAAACCAGGAGGAAAATCAATGACATGACTCTCCCTTCTGCTGCCTCTCCCTGCCGGGCCCCTTGCCTCCCTTACCACATCCTGCAGGTGTTCCCTCCAGGGTACCTTCCCACTGATAGTCCTCAGCCAGGACTCTCCCTCCCTATGTGCGCCCTCAGCTTTGATTCCTCTATGCTTCAAACCTGATGGTCACACACACTTGGTTGTCCCTGGTCAAAAGCTTTGAAATGGGGTGAGGGCAGTCCAGTCTAGAATGATTAGAGTGTCAAAAGCAGAGACTGAAAAACTTTGAGCTCTTGAAAGTGCTCTTCACGTTCCGGATCTAAGGATGAATTCAGATGAGGTGAAGGAAGGGAGGGCCCCTGGGGACCCCATCCTGTCTCACTAGGATTCTATGCCATGGGGTCATGCCGTACAGGAGGAAAACAGAACACTTAAAATCAGGATCTATCTTCCCTTTCGATAGACCCAAGTACCAGGGCTTCTCTTGGCTAGCGGCCAGTCCTTCACCATGCAGTGGGGGTGCAGGGGAGCTTTTGCGGGTATGTGCAGGGCTGCGGGTGGGAGGCCTGGTCACTGAGGGTGGGACAGGGGCAGGGGGGGATTGACTGAATGCTCTTCACCCCATGAGGCTCCTCTAGGGCAGAAGCCAAGTTTTTCTTTCATGCCAGTCCCAGGGGAGTGAACAGGTATTTCTCGAGAGCCTCTTCCAGGCCCCATCGCTGGGGCACCCAGCACCCCTTCATCAGAGATCCTTTTATCCATAAAGACAGGAGCATCCCAAGCCAAGGCTCCCGTTCAGGCCCTGTCTCAACTGACACTGCCCCAGTTTTCCTTAGAGGGATACTGAGCTCCTCAGGGGGCAGAGACTGGGCCTTCTGGGGGTACAGGCCTGGAGGCATACAAAGCTTACATCCTCCTTTGCACACCTCTTCCAAGGCTTTCATTTTGTATTTATAATAGTGTGTGTGTGTGTGTTCCTTGAAGAGGTTCCACAAAATTGTATACACTTCAGGTCCTACCAAGGCTGGTCTTACCCCACTCACTTTGGGGTTCCGGCAGTTAGCACAAGGTCTTGCCGCAACAGGCGTGGGCGGGAGAGGGAAGGAGGGGGGAGGGAGGGAAGGAGCGCGCCGTGCCCCGCTCCCAGAGTGTCCAGTGTCGTGGAAAGAGCACAATCTCTGTAACCATGCACATGGCGTTTGATCTTGGCCCTGCTGTTCCCTAGCCTCGGGACCTTGGGCAGGTCACTTGAATCTCTGAGCCTCTGATTCCTGTCTATAAATTGGTTGTTATGAAAGAGGCACGTCTTTCTCTTATCCTTTGCCCTAGAGCCAGAGTTCTTTTTCTCCCTCAATATCATCCGAGATGGAAATTCACTACCCAACCCTTCTGGGAAGGGCTCCCAGCTTCCCAGGAGTATCCGAGCGCAGCAGGAGGAGGTGATGTTCATTGGATGAGAGGCGGGAGGCGAGAGGCGTGAGCTTCACCTGCCTCACCTCATTTAATCCCCACACCGGCTGAGGTAGTCCCCTTATCCCCATTGGAAGATGAGGAAAGGTCATGCATCTAGCTGATCTAGGTTGGGATGGAGCTCTAAGAGCGGGGGTGTGGAGGCAGTAGGGAGCTGAATGGGGATCTCCCAAGGAGAGGCGGGGGCCTGTCCTGCCCCTTTCTCCTGGGCACTGGAGATCAAACCATGTCCCCAAACCCTGCCTGTTCAACAATTGGCCATCGTTCGACCTGTGATTACTTTCTTGTTTGCCTGACTTTGGCTAACGCGGAAATCAACCTCCACCCTCATGAGCCGTGTGGGGGAAGGGAGGGAGGAGTTGGCCAGAGAGCCAACAATGTGCTTGGTATCATCTAGAGCTGGTGACCCTCAAAGGCACCTCCTGCTGTGAGTGTCCCGGAGCAGCCCCTCTTCTCTCCACCCGCTCCTCACCCGCCGTCCACAATCTCGTCCAGTACCAGGAAGGCTCCATCCATGTTCTCCAGCAACCAGCGCTTCTCCACATTCTTCCTGAAGGCAGACATAGCTCCTGGACCTCTCCATGGCCAGGAGGAGCTGGGTTTCTGCCTAGGTGAGGCAGACCCTCTCTCTCCACCCATTCCCCCTCCCCCACCCCCACCCCAAGCACAGGGAAGGAGAATGTCAAGGGCAGTGAGGGCAGCGCCTATGCAAGGGATTCCTGAGCTTAGGCCCCCCTTTGCCCAACCTCCCACACTCAGGGCATTGACACTGCACCCACCAAGTTACCCCTAATGCATTTCATAGCTGGGTTAGATGTTAAAGCTGTACTATAGTTAATTGTCTCAACTGTAGATATTTATTTTTGGATTATCCTGGTTTGGTTTACCCAGGCTATGTTCACTGGGACAGACACCAGGTAACTGAATGGGGGTGCTGTGAAAACATCCTGAGCTTCAAGTCAAAAAACCTGAGTTTGAGTCTCTGTTCTGATATAAACAGACTGTAACCCCAGGCAAGTCACCTTGCTTCTCTGGACCTCACTTTCTGGCCGTAACCTGATGTGGCTCTGCTCTGGGTGACACCACAGTGGCCCAGTAGAGGGCAGGGGCCTTGGAGGAGAATGCTCTGGCTCCAGTGTTAGTCTTTTGGGGACTTCGTGGGGAACGCAGAGGAAGGGTCCTGCCTCTGCGATGTATCAAGGCCTGGGGGGTGAGGGCCTTGGAGGGCAGAGGACCTCACTCACCTTAACACATGGCTCAGGGACTCAAACAGGCAGGTGAGAACAGACATGAGCATCAGCTGAGGATGGGTGGATAGGGGAGGAGGAAAACAAGAGAGCTTGAGGTTGAGAAGGCCAAAAGGAGCATTCAGAGCCTACCTGTGTGGGCAGTTGTCCCTTTTCAGAGAGGACAGGGCTGGAGACTGACCGCAGCTTGACCCCAGGGTGCCTCCCGGTGCATGGGCTGAGAAGTACTGGGGTGCCCCACTGTGGGACCCTGAGTGCATCCTTCCCTGGTGATATTTAAGGAAGAAACCAAGGCTCCCTGCCCGGGACTTCATTTCTGGTTCCTGAGGAACCTAAGAGGCATCATGGATATGTCCCATCCCAGAAAGACTCATTCTGGGTGCTCCCCAGCCCCAAGAGCCTAGAAGGAGGAGTACCAATGATAAGCCTTCAGAACCCAGCTTCTACCCCAGAATCCAAGCTACGGACAGACCCTCTTTGTCACCCCAACCTCCCGAATTCACCTCATTCTCGTGGGAGGAGCCCACCACATACAGGAAGAGGTCAATGCTGCTCTTGTAGATGATTGTCATGCCCCCGAAAAATGCAATCTCACCTAGAAATGGAGGGGGCTTTCAGGTCTGGCCACCTCTGCCGGGCCCCTCCTCCCGATCTCCAGCTCTGCTTCTCTCCCCCTTCTTCCTTCTTCACTTTCCAAGGAACCCTTGAAAAGACTAGCACTAGGCACACCCCCATTAGGCTACTCTATTTCTGGTGACTGTCTCGTTCTGAGAAGTCAACAAATCCAGTACAGGGTGACCTTCGGTCCCCCTCCCACCATGTGCAATGCCTCGTTCCAGCCTCAGGCTGGTGGGGGACACACAATGCCATTGGCCTCTTCTGCTGAGAGAAAGGTCTGGGTGTGTTGGGGGGTGGAGTGGGGGGTTAGAGAGGGATCGGGAGTGAAGGTTCCCCAGAGGAAGGGAGAGGAGAACAGCTGGGAGGGAGAGGAAGAAGGAAAGGGGATGGCCTGTGGGTATGTATGGCCGACAGGGATAGATGTGTCCAGATTGAGAGGCTGGCCGTGTGCATCTGAGAGCTCTGGGCAAGGAAGAGGCGGCCACTTACTGTCAGTCCGGCTGGTCTTGTTGAAGACATTTTTCTCGAAGGCCATCTGCTCCTTCAAGGAGGGGAATGTCTCATCATAATACTATGAGAAAGGGAAGGAGAAGGGGTGATAACTTTTCCATAGGGCCTGGCTCCTCCCTGGATGGGAGGTGCTGGCCAAGCAGAACCCCGTCCCCTGTTTGTGGCCCTTTAGGCCTGTGTGCTCACTGTCTCCCCATAACCACACATTTTAAGCAAAGGAAGTCATAAAAAGTCGAGGAATTTTAAGCCCTGCTTTTGGAGTCCTCGCCTGATTTCCTGGAGGCTTTTGTACATTTGGCAGATGTTCAGTGTGCTAAGGACTGGGGTGGTCAGTGGGTCACCCTGTTGCTACAGGAACCTGAGTCCACAGGAAAGAATGCAGAGCCGGGGTGGGGGGGGTCCCTTATCACAACGATGACAATCACAGCAGCTTTGTTATCCCCATTATATTGATGGGGATGTGGAGGTGTGAAGAAGTCAGGTAACCTCCCCGACATCTTGCAGTTGTAAGGGGCAGAACCAAGGATGGTCCGACTTCAGACAGGGTTGTGGTGATGCAGACTACATATCAAAGGGAAAGTTCCTGGCGCACACCGCATAACTAGATGGATGCTTTTTTGTTTGGGTGGGTGAGCCTCTTTCTGTGACTCAGTGTCTTAAACTGAACATGGATGGGTCCTGCTGGGAGGAGGCCCTGGAGCCTTGGGCATGGCTGATCCACCTCTGATCATCTGCTGGAGCAGAGTGTGATCGGCTCAGCTTTCAATTTTCTGGATGTGGATTTTGCCACTTAGTACCCCATCTGCAGGCAAATTAGTAGCCTCCCTGCTTGGCCACTGCTGTGGTGAGCAAGCTCATTTGAATATCAGGAAGACAAAAAGTTTCAGTCCCAAACAAACAAACACATCTAGAATGCATTTCATAGTTAGTTTAGATGCCATAGTCCTACTGTAGTTAATTGTGTCCATGATAGACATTTCTTTTCAGATTATTCTAGTTTGGTTTACCCAGGCCATGTGGGATAGACACCAGACAACTGAATAGTTGGTGCAATGAAAATCGCCCTCCTGAGCTTCGAGTCAAAATACCTGAGTTCAGATCTGTGTTCTGATAGTAACACTCGTGACCTTGGGCAACTCAGCTAGCTTCTCTAGACCACATTTTCTTCATTTGTGAAAGGAGAGAGCGGGATCATATAGTCTCTAAGATCTTGTCTGGTTCTAAATTCTCAGACTCCTCAGACTAAATCCTGAGTGTTTCCCAAACTGTAGAAGAAAAGTGGAGGTTGCTTATATAGAATATGGGGACTAAGGCTCCTGGGTCCCAGACTCAACACTCCCCTGACCTCTCAGGAGGTCCTTCCGTGCCCAAGGTCCTGCTGACCACTGGAAAGAATGATGAGAAGACACTTCGGGGAATGTGAGCAGAAACAGAGGTACCACACTGCCCCCGCCCCGGGGCCAGCAGTCTGACAAGGCAGGAGGATGGACAGAATGACCTTTGGAGGGGTCTAAGCTGAGTTGCTCTGAGTCACTGAGCCCCCAGTGGGGTCTCTCCTGAGACAGGAGAGTCAGCTGGGTGGGGACTTCTGTTCTTGGGGCTGTAGCACAGTGTCCTCAGGGGCCTTCCCGGTGAGGGTGGGAGGTTACCTTGGCCAGGAGGCGGTGTCCGTCATTATCTAGGATGAAAACAGCCTTGATGGTGTAGAGGGAAGGTTCCTGCAACTGACACCAGGGGAGAGCTCCGTTGACTCCTGACTCAAGGCAGACACCCTGCCATTGGCTCTATGGCCTCTGCTGGCCCCAGGAGGCCATCCTCAGGGTCCAGCCACCCCAAAGGTCCACAGCTGGTTCTGGCCCACCCCTGTGCGGCACGGGCCAACTCCGGTGCCTGCTCCACTCCCCGCCAGATGTTCCACTGCAGGCCCCGGGTGGGCGCTGTGCCCATTGGGTGCAGAAGGTCCGTCCGGGCCCAAGTTCTGTCATGCACTGACTGCTCCAGAGCCCGAGTCGGAGTGTATCACAGAACCTGGGCCGGGGGGACAGCGGCGCCGAGCCTCCTCCTTCCAGCGGACCCCGGCCCGAGGCTGGACCCGCGCTCTCGGCGCGCCCCCAGCCCCCTGGCCCGGGGAAGGGGGCTCCAGAAGCCCCGCACGTCAGCCCACACCCCCCGCCCCGTGGAAGCTCGAGTCCCGGGCGGCCCCGCCACTCCTCACCCCTCCCAGGGGAACCTCGGTCCACCGCCCCCCCCTCCCTCGCCCCGAGCTGTGCCCATCACCGCTCCGAACCGATCCAGAACTTCAGTCCCACGCGCACTCGAGCCCGGCCTCCTCGCGGGTCGGCGCCCGGAGAACTTTTTCTCCCCTGCCCTGGCCCCGGGCCCCCTCCCCGGGCGGTCGGTGGGGGCCCCAAATTCCCGGGCGCGGGCGCGCGAGCGGTGAGTTGGCGGCCCCCCGCTCCCCCCTCCCCCGCGCTCTTCCCTACCCGCCCCAGCCCGGCTCCCGCCGCCCGGGACCCCGGCGCCCTCCCGCTCCGTACCCGCAGCCCCGCCGGCTCCCCGGCTCGAGCGGGCGGCGCCGGGCCCCCGGCCTGGGCCGCCGCGGCCCCCTCCCCCGGGTGCAGACGTGGCCAGGCCTCCGGCCGCTGCATTCCGCCCGCCGCCCCGCGCTGACAGCGCCGCCCGCCGCCCCGCCTCCGCCCGCCCTGCCGGCCGGGCCGTCCCCCGGACGCCGCGGCCCGTGCTGTCCCCGCGGCCGCAGGCCTCGCGCCCTCCCCCTCTGCCCCGCTGTGCGTGTCTTCCCTTCTCCCCGTGGCCCCTTCCTGCCTCTCGCCCTCCCCGCTCTCCCTTCCCGCCCACTCCGCCCTGCGCCCCGCAGCCCAGCTCCCCTTCCCCCGCTGCGCCTTCCCCTCTCTCCTCCTCCGCGGCTCTCGGTTCCACGGAGTCCAGAGCTCTCCGAATCCTCGCGCTGCTCCGGGACCGGCCTGGCTTTCCCCTGCCGCCTCCCGCCCTGGCCCGTGCATCTGGTTTGCTGCGGGGTCCGCAGGCGGTCCTGGGGCCAGCAGGAATTCACACGCCAAGGCCAGTTTTGTCTCTTGACTCCTGTGTTCGATTCCTCGGGGACAAAATATCTCTCGTCATCCCTCGGGTCTCGGGACAGGTTCTGGGAGTGAGAGCAGACAAGAACAGTTCTGGGGAGACCCCTCTACGCAGAAAAGTTTCTCCCACTCCTCAGGAAGGGAGCCATGGCCCAGAGACACCTCCCTAGAATCTCCCAAGACACAGACAGGACAATCTGGGGCAGGACAGATGCCCAGCAGCACAAATGCCCCACCGATGGCGTCAGGCGTTGCCATGCTTTGGTTTCTTTGGTTGGAGAATACCCGAGTTCAAACTTTCACTTCAGGAGACTTCTCGAGACCAGTGGGAAATTCATATTCGGAAGGTACAAAGTTAAGGGTCTTTGCCCATTTGCCCATAACAACACCATGCGTGTGTTTTACATTTAAACACTTACAGCCATTAACTAATATAACCCACACCTGTGAGATAGGTCCCATCACCCACATTTTAAGGGGTGGGGAGACTCCGTTTGTGTGACCATATCAGGATGGTACAGCTTATAAAGACTGTAGTTGAATGGGGGAGGGGAGCCGGTTTCCGGCTCAACATGGCTTCTCCCTTCTCCTCCTCAAGGCCTGTTCCGCTGTGTACCACACTCTCTCATCCAGATGATTCCTGAGTGGGCTCTTCCTCTGCTGACGAAGGTCTTCTTGCTCTTCGAGGGTCAGCTTCATCACCAAAGGGAACCTAACCCACAGGACCTAACTCAATAGGTCTCTCCTGTCACATTCTCTGTCTCAGCTCTCTACTTATTTCTTACATTGTACCTTTCTTAATCTCGAGATATCATCTTTACTGAGTTATTTACATACAAATGTGTACGGTCCTTCTCCCCACCAGACTGAGTCCTAGGAGAACAGAGATCATGTGTCCGTCCTGTTCCCTGTGAAATCCCTGGACAGGGCCTGGAGAGTGACAGGTACTTCAAAGGATTTGTGAATAAGTAAATGAATTCAGGATGAGGAAGATTGTATATAGTCACAGACTACCTATTTTAAATAAAAAAAATAAAAACGTATTTATCAATGAAACTGTATTTTATGTGCTGTACAAATATTTATTGAGTGCTTACTGTGTACCAGGTACTTTTCCAGTCACTGGGATAGAATAGTAGACAAAATAAACAAAATCTTCGCTTTCATGGAACTTATATTCAAGTGTTTTGGTGCGTGTGCAGGCATTTCTGTGCAAATCAGATAAGCCACAAATGAATAAGATAGGTATTGTGTGAGTTGGTGATAAATGCTATGAAGAAAAAAGATCAGGAATGTGAGGGGTTGGGGAACGCAGGACAATGCCATTTTCGTTAGGGTCATTTGAGAAAGGTGACATTTGAACAAAGAACTGAAAGAGATAGAGAGCGAGCCACACAAGCATCTGAGGAAAACATCTGCCGAACCTCTTTCTATGATGATTTAGAAGACACATCTGAATCTTCCTTGCAGGCTATCAGCGTTACAATAGTGAACATGAATCAACACTATTTGGTGCAGTAAGGGGAAAAGACACAGTATTTTATTTGTTTGGAGTCCAGATCATCAGAAGTTATGTCAATGGTCTTGCCGGCTCGGTATGTAATAAAAAATACTGATTTGATTATTTTGATGCCTTAATATTTTTGTCAGTTAGTTCACTTTTAGCTCATATTTACAAGGACAGCATCAAAAAGCCTCCAGGGGGCATTTCCTAGCCTCTGTTTGGCATATGGTACCCACAGTGGGAGAGGGTCAGCTTCCAGAAGGCCTGGGTTGATAGGGGACTTAGGGAGCCCGTGTGGCTCCACGGGGGAGCGGGGGTGGGGGAGCTGGTTACAGGAGAGTGGGCATAGGCATAGGGTCTGGGATGAGAGAGAAGGCCCTGGAAGGAAGCGTAGGAACCACAAGATCCTCCCTACCACCACCTCTACCACCTTGGTTGTTGCTACAGTTATAATCACTGGGATCTCTTTACATGCTGTGGTGAAAAAGTAAATTCAGAGACTTCAAGGTAACTTTTCCAGAAAGGGATTCTCCCCAGGGATGGTTCCTCCTCTAAAGTCCCTCAGCAGAGAGCTCAGGACTCACTCTCTTCTCTGGGCTCCCAGCCCAGGGTGCCCCTTTAATATAAAATATGTAAAAATGTAAAAATACTGGCTCAGTGAGCGCAGTGACAGGACAGTGTCTTCTCCAGAGGACTGTCCCAAGGGAACGTCACAGCGTAAGCCTGGCGGCACCTAAGCAGTGCGCAAGTGCAGCAGATGAGAAGCAGCTGGAGAGGCTCCCTGGAATGAGGAAGCCAAAGCTGTGTTCAAAAAGAATGCAGCCTTGTGCTTCCCCGCTCTCTGCTCCCTTGGGGGTGGGTGCGCTGGGGTGAGGGGTGGGGGTGAGGGGCTGCGTGAATCTCTAACCAGCTGGAGTCTGCGGAGTAGCAGGACCCCGAATTGGTTCTGACAACTAAACACAGGTCCCTGCCCTTGGGAGTCTCCTGGAGGCTAGTGATTCACATGGGTTCCCCTCTGGGTCTTGGTAGATCTTGGAGGTGAGACCATTCTGTTTCCTCTGACTCACTCTCCTGCTGCCACATTTCTGTGCTGTCCTAGGATTTGGGCATCTGTTCTTGTGTGACAAGAAGAAACAGCTCCCTTGGGTAACAGTCTCTCTCTCCTTCTTGCTATAATGTCAAGAGGGGGAGGTGTGTGTGGAATGAGAGGTGTGGATGTGTGTGCTTGTGGCATCCTCCAGAGAGAAAATGAAAGCTTCCCTGCTCTGTCTGCAGGATGAGTTTCCAGCTGATTATCCTAAGGACAGCTCTCATTTCTTTCAAGGCGTTTGGCTTTCTCTGGGATAATAAGGTTGGAGGGTGGGTGGAGAGAGAGCTGGGCAAGAAAGGAGCCTCATGCTTGATTTTACCCAGGCACAGGTGGGTTTAGACACAGGTCTGAATTTTTTTTTTTTTAAGGAGGCTCCAGGTCCAACGTGGGCTTGAACTGGTGACCCTGAGATCAAGCATTACATGCTTTACCAAATGAGTCAGCCATGTGCCCCATGGGATCTGATTTTTAAACCTTGTGAATTTGTATGTTATCTTCATTTAGCTCAGGAGGGCCCAACAAGTAAGTGGGAGAGCCAGATTTTTGAACCCAGCTCTGAGTCTGAAACACCCACTCTTCCCACCTCAGGATAGCACCTCCCTGAAAATTACCCAACATTGTTGGGGCAATGGGGTGAGGCGTGCAGAATGGCTGAACTTCATAAATTGTTACCAAAACATGAATGAACAATGAGGTGTTTTCATTGGATAGTTCAAGGAAGGGGGCATTCCAGGACTGAGAAAGACTATATCCTAAAATCAGGTGGTGATTCTAGTCTATGCTTATGTATTACCACTGCTGTTTTTTTTTAATATCTATCTATTTATTTGACAGAGAGAGACACAGCGAGAAAGGGAACACAAGCAGGGGGAGTGGGAGAGAGAGAAGCAGGCTTCCCGCTGAGCAGGGAGCCTGATGCGGGGCTCGATTCCAGGACCCTGAGATCTTGACCTGAGCCGAAGGCAGACGTTTGAGGACTGAGCCACCCAGGCGCCCCAACTGCTGTTCTTTTTCTTTTTTTTTTTTTAAGGGAGAGAGAATTTTTATTTTTATTTTTTTTTAAGATTCTACTTATTTGACAGAGACACAGCGAGAGAGGGAACACAAAGCAGGGGGAGTGGGAGAGGGAGAAGCAGGTTTCCGCTGAGCAGGGAGCCCCACGCGGGACTCCATCCCAGGACCCCGGGACCATGATGTGAGCCGAAGGCAGACGCTTAGCGACTGAGCCACCTAGTCACCCACTGCTGTTATTTTTTACCCAATTTGGATTCTTGCTCCAAGCTAGCGATTCTCTACTTTGCACGTAAGAATCACCTGAGGAGGGGCGCCTGGGTGGCTCAGTCGTTAAGCGTCTGCCTTCGGCTCAGGTCATGATCCCGGGGTCCTGGGATCAAGTACCACGTCGGGCTCCCTGCTCAGCGGGGAGCCTGCTTCTCCCTCTCCCGCTCCCCCTGCTTGTGTTCCCTCTCTGTCTCTGTCAAATAAATAAATAAATAAAATCTTAAAAAAAAATCACCTGAGGAGCGTTTTACAAAATCTTGATGCGCAGGGCTGCTCTGCGAGACTCCGACTTAATTGGTTGGGGGTGGGACCTGGGCACGGATAATTTTTACCAGCCCCCCAGGTGATTGTAATGTGCAGCCAGGGTTGAGAAGCAATCTTCTAAGACAGCCGAGGTGTAGGGATGCACAGGGAAGAGGCTGGTTTGTGGAAGAGCTTTACCTCTTTTGAGGGTTTAATGGTAACAAGCTTGCTAATGATGTTTACCATATAAGAAAGGAGGCCAGATGTCTGGATTAGCTGGATAACTAATTGATTTCCTTGCAAGACATGTTAACATTTAGTACTGACAGGATGTAATCCTAGAATCTCTCAGAAGGGCTGTAAGGAAATCTCTCAGTCATCTAATATACTCTGCTGGATTAGATGAAAGTTGGAGAGTGAGAAATATTTATATAGATTAGCAATATTTAAAAACATTTTTTTTAAAGAAGAGGAAAAACAATGGGCAACCAGAATAGCAGAAAGACTAGATTTCCCCTCAGGGGAAAAAGCAATCCCCGCTATTCCAGAAGAAATCCAACCTCTTCTCTGAGGGTTTCCTGGCAGGATGACTGGATGTGTCTGCTGGTGGCAACAGCTTTTTCCATGGAGGAAGCTGGGCCAACACAGATATAACCCAGATGAGTAGGGAATCTAGTGTATAGTTAGCTGGCTCTTCGATGACCCTAAATCCCTGTGCATTAGAACAAACTCTCTTCCTGGCTTCCCACTGCCTTCTCCTTTCCCAAGCGGTCTTGGTCTCGAGTCTCAGTCTCGAGCGCAAGGCCTGGTTTTACTGACGGCTCTCAGCCTCTCCCTTAGGGAAAGAAGCGCATGTGTTCACTTTTTCCAGTGGTCTTCTCAGTCTGATTTAATGGATATACCAGGACTGATGACACATCAGCATGGCATCTTTCTTTTGCTTCTTGGGTAATTTTCCTATTAACAGCTGTCCCAGGCAAAGGAGAGGGAGAGGATGCGGTGGGGGGGGGGGGGAGGAGGGTGGCTTCCTAGGTGAAGGACACACCCTGGATTTTACAGGGTTAATCAGTGGGAAGGAGCTTTGCACCTGCTCAGACTTGATCTGGAACTCTCGACAGAGTGGAAGACAGTGTTTGGATCCCCGCTCCCTACCATGGAGTATCAACTATCCTGGATGCCCACAGCCTGCCAGGCCTAAATGCCTACCATGCTGATTGAGACTCTGCATCTAGATTCTCCTCAGCCCTTGCAACGGGCGAACAATTCTTTAACCGTTAAGCAGGAAACTTGAACTATCCAGGCATCCTTTAACCCAGTTATATAGTTCCTGATCCACCTCTCTCCCACTGAATGCTCAAATAATCAGACACAGTGAAGCACAGTACTAGAAGTACTGTGGCAGGCAAAAGAAAACGAAGGGGACAGTGTAGACACAAACAAAAGACTTTTCCACACCTCTCCCACCCCTTCTCTAGGGATTAACATGGAGACCCTCCTCTCCTCAGCGCCTGCACCTCCCTCTACACCCAGGACCCCAGAAAGGGGAGGAGAGGATGGGTAGGACTGCTATCTATCTCAACAAATTTTGAGTCATTAAAAGCCACCAAATGAGTTTAAGCTTTCCAAGTGATGCGACAGTGTCACATGTTAGCTCCCCAGTGTGGCCTTCAACCTACGGCTGCCATTTCATTTCAGTGAATATGTACCTCATTTGACTTCACATTAGTCAGTTTGGTGTCCACTGTAAGACTTTTTTTTTTTTTTTTTAATTTTTTGCTTGTTTTTAAGATTATTTATTTATGAGAGAGAGTACATGAGCGGGGAGGAGGTGCAAAGGGAGAGAGAGAGAAGCAGACTCCCTGCTGAGTGGGGAGCCCAATGCAGGGCTCCATCGCAGGACCCTGGGATCATGACCTGAGCCGAAGGCAGACGCTTAACCGACTGAGCCACCCAGGCGCCCCAGGACTTTCTTTCTTATCCCAGGCACCTGGTACCCTGCTATGCAGCTCAAAAGGAACTTGGAAAATACAAGTGGACCTGTCTAAAACATCAGTTTTGTTGGTGCTAAAGTTTCCCATAGATTAGAGGCTCGCCCAGTTTTTGTTTTTGTTTTTTTTTAAACTGTGTCAAGGTTTAAAATTGTTCTGTATTTGCTGGGTCAAACAAACGACACTCTCCTATTTTCTCCAAAGTCTTGTATTTAAGCCCCGCAACTTTAGTCTAGCTTTGGTATCTTTCAGTTCTATGGTTTTTATACATTCTTCTCAACCCCGTTGGTATATTTTTAGAGTTAACAAAGCACACCTCAATTTCTCCTCTTTTCTTATCCAACAGGAGTATTTCCCTTCATGGTCTTATTAATTCAGGGTCCGAATGGTCTCCCATTTCCTTGGTAACATGCCATATCCCTCAAAACCACATCTCTTCCACATATTAATTTCTGCTTTTAGCAGGAACTTCTAATCACAGGCCTGCCTGCTGGAGTTCTCCTTCAACTATTCAGTATTTATTGTCTACTTTGCTCCTGGCACTGTTCCAGGTTTTGAGGACTCAACAGTTAATGCACAGAATTCCAGTCCTCATGGAGTTTATATTCTAGCATTTACTAGAAGCCAAATAGTAAAACGAGTAAGTAAAACATGTGCTCTCTGAATGTCTTTGTTTTTTTTTTAAAGCTTTTATTTATTTATTTAACAGAGATAGAGAGTGTAAGTAGGTAGAGTGGCAGAGGGAGAGGGAGTGGGAGAAGCAGGCTCCCCACCGAGCAGGGAGCCCAATGCGGGGCTCGATCCCAGGACCCTGGGATCATGACCTGAGCCGAAGGCAGCCGCTTAACCGACCGAGCCACCCAGGCGCCCCCTGAATCAGTCTTTGAAATGCACAACTACCTTGCAGTTTGTTAAGGATTCAATGACCAGACGCTGGTGTACTTTCTGTATGAATTTTCAAAGTGCTTTATAATCTGTGAACCACCCCAAATTAAGCCTCCCAACTCTCCAAACACATGAGGACTGCATGTTATCTGAAGAGTTAGCAGTTTGTCTTGTTCTTAGTTGTACCAGGACCAGTGATTTCACCCACTAGATAACGAGGATCTTCCTGGGAGTCAAGAATTTGAGTTGATGTTTCTTTTTCCCACAGCTGGGAACAAAGTACTATGAACTTCAACTTAGTGATTGCCTAAAGGTGGTCTTGGGATCAACTGTGTTAAAACTACCCGAGTCATTACTAAGCAGGCAGGTTATCAGGCCACCACCCCAGGGTTAAGTGAATCGCGATCTCTGGAGTGAGGCCTCAGAATTTGCAGGTTTAACAAGCTCCCCCAAGAGAGGCTGGGGATAATAAAGCAATGTTCGAAAATCACAAAGACGTTGGCTAGGTGAGACTGGCCAGCACCTGAAATCGAGGGAAGTTCCTGAAAGGCAAGACTAAACTCGGTGGTAGTCTGGGCGGGGGTTGGGAGGGTACTGGACGGGAAAGGGTAGCTCTACGAGATGTTCCTATCACGAGAAAACTCAATTATGCCACATCCCCCCACACCGCCAATGTCCCACCACTGTGGTGGCAACCCGACCGCTGGGCCATTCCCGCGACGTACCCGTCCCTGACTGGCGCGAGCCACGGCCTGCACAGAGCGGAAGCGGCGACAGCGGCTTCCGCTGCCAGCACCCAATATGGCGGCTCGAGCGTCGCCACCGCGGGAAATACTCTGGGTCCCGCCTCGGCCCCCTCAGGTCTTAGTGGGCTTTTGCAAGTCACCGTGGGAACCTTCGGGGCGGGGGAGAACTCCGCGCTCCAGCAGCTATACCACCTCTCACCCCCAGCCCTAAGCCCTTATCCCCGAGCTGGAAAATGCGCTGGTAGCGCTTAACTTGCACACTTTACTCCGCGCCCCGCCTGAAATACCTTGGGCGACCGACGCACCGCGGAGGGGCCAGAATGCCGGGCCGTAGGGCCTTCGCCCCACTTACTGGTGAGCCCACGCCGCGGGGCGGGTCTATGCGCCCACTGGGCTGTGGGCCATGTCAGTCTTGGGAAATCGGGAGAGGGAGGAGGAGGCACACTCAGCCATTGGGCTCTTTCGGCTGTCAATCAAAATGACATCCGGCGACGGCCGCAGTTTCGGCTCGTTGATTGGAGAAACGTGGTCCTAGGAAGGACGCGGAGGGCGGGCTTCCGAATGAGGTGGGAGGTGGAAGGAGGGGGCGGGGAGGGAAGCGGAGGCTGGGGAGCTCTAGGCCGGCCGGCGGTGGCGGCGGCAAGGCCGGGACTCGGGCTGAGGGCCTGCTGTGGCGGCAGCGGCGGACGCCGAGCTCTGCAGCGGGTATCCGGCATATTCCTTTCCCCGACGTGGGGGGTGGTGGTGGGCGCAGCGCCGCGGGAACGAGGCTTGTGGGGTGAAGGGCGGCGGGGTGGAGCCCCGGGGCAGGAGGCTGGAGGCGGGAACGGGCGGGCGAGCGGGGTTCGCGTCGGGCCCGAGCCCGGGCCTGGGCTTGGCAGGGAGGGGCCGCGAGGCCGTGGAGAAAGCTAGCTCCGGGGTGGGTTGGACTGGGGAGGGCTGAGGGCGCGAGAAGGCGTGGTGTGAGGCCCAGGCCTGGAGCGGGGTGGGGCCATCGGGACGGAGGGCGGGGTGGGGTTTGGCTGTGAGGGTGGGTCAAGGCCGCCGAGTCGCACTTGTTCGCTGTTGCCCCAGAAGGCTAGAAGCCGAGGCGCCGACAGCGGGCATGGCGACTTGGTCCCGGCCGGACTCGGGTATCCGGGGCGGGGTGGGACCGGGCTCAGACCAGAGGCCTCTGGACTTACTCCGTCTTTAAGGGGCCTTGTCCGGTTTCTGGAACTTAATTGTCTCTTGGGAGGTTTTAGTAATAAATTGGCGTGAGAACGGGAGGGTAGTGTAAGCAGGAATTCTGAGTCGCAGTTGTGTTGACTTTAACCAAATAAGGAGTGTGTGTGTGTGTGTGTCCGTCCGTCCGTGTGTCACTCTTCCCCTTTAGGACGAAGTTGGTAGGTGGGTCACAACAGTGAAGAGGAGAGTTATGTTTTGGTCTGTGAGGTTAATGGAAGCTCAAAAGTAGAGACCAGAAACTGAAAGGCAGGTTTACTCCCTCTCCAGTTGGCTATCTAGGTTGAGAACTTGGCCTTATCCTTCTGCTTAGGCTCAGAAGGTCATATGAATGAAAATAAAACCTGCCTATTGCAAATTCTGGGTCGAATAATCCTCCTGCTTCAGTGCTCCCCGCCCCCCCCCAAGCCCTCTCAGCCCTCCTTCCCCCTTTTAATGTGAGAGATAGGAAGGGGAAATCATATTTTAAAGTTGTGAAAACATAAGGCATTATTGTTTCGTGAGGTGGTGTCCTGAACGTGTCCTCATGTCCTTTTACACCCTTCTCCCATTAATAGTTTCTCCCTTCCCTTTAAAACGGGAAAGGACAGGGATTGTAGGCAGTTTTCTCTTGAGAGATGGAGGATACAACTTTTCTTTAAGTTAGGAAATGGGCTTCTCATGCTAAAAATAGAAGCTGGGTAGTGTGTGGATGGGGTGGGGGAGGGTTGGTAAATCAGACAACATGTAAAATATTTTGGATGCCCCGGGCATTATCTGCTTATCCAAAACAAGCTACCTTTTAGGGTATTACAAATTTAGTATCCAGAAACAGGGATCCTTTGTGAGCAATATTTTCCTTTCGTAGTTGTTCTGCCTATAACAGATTTTTGGGTTTTATTTCTTTAGGAGTAAAATAATTGACTTATTTTTCAATAAAATATGAAAGTGGAATTTGAACGTCTTTCCTGCCTTCTGCCTTGATCATGGTGTGAAAATTCTGGAATCTTATCCTGTTGCTCTTGTGATTCCCATTTCAGGTTTCTCTGGAAACCCCCCTGGTAAGTGTGGAGGAGGCGGGACACTCTGACCCAAGACAAAAGGCTTGTAGCTCCAGCCAAAGAAAATAAACCTTAGGGAGAAGGAAAAAAAAAACAAAAACAAAAAACAAAACCAACCCATCAGCTGTTCCTGAGAACAGTCTGCAGTGGAAACTACAGAGAGGACAACTAATGTGAGTGAGGAAGTGACTGTATGTGGACTGTGGAGACAGTAAGTCACGTGGGCCCTGAGGGCCTGGACTGGGTTAGCAACAGTTGTACATGCTGAGGTGAGGTGCTGAGAAGGGAAAAGTGAATGTGGTCTGGAGAGTGGCCTTGGCTTCACAGGGTGTGCTTTCCTCTGAGGCCATCCGGGAGCTCAGCCCCTGTGTTCTGCCAGGGTGGGATACAGGGTTTGGCACTGAGGAGGGTAACTTGCTGGCTGGAGCAGCAGAGCAGTGGCCTTGATTTGTCTTTTGGAAGATTTAAAAACCAAAAAGCATAAACATTCTGGTCCTTCAGCAATGCTTTCTCTGAAGAAATACTTAACGGAAGGACTCCTCCAGTTCACCATTCTGCTGAGTTTGATTGGGGTGCGGGTGGACGTGGATACTTACCTGACCTCACAGCTTCCCCCACTCCGGGAGATCATTCTGGGGCCCAGTTCTGCCTATACTCAGACCCAGTTCCACAACCTGAGGAATACCTTGGATGGCTATGGTATCCACCCCAAGAGCATAGACCTGGACAATTACTTCACTGCCCGGCGGCTCCTCAGTCAGGTGAGGGCCCTGGACAGGTTCCAGGTGCCGACCACTGAGGTAAACGCCTGGCTGGTCCACCGGGATCCAGAGGGGTCTGTCTCTGGCAGCCAGCCCAGCTCAGGCCTCACCCTCGAGAGTTCCAGTGGCCTCCAGGATGTGACAGGCCCAGACAACGGGGTGCGAGAAAGCGAAACGGAGCAGGGATTCAGTGAAGATTTGGAGGATTTGGGAGCTGTAGCCCCTCCAGTCAGTGGAGACCTAACCAAAGAGGTTAGTGACCACACGTCGGGGTGGGTGAGAAGGGCTTGGGGTTTCGGGGGGGCGGGGGCTGGTTCTGGTCCTGGTCCTGAAGGGGCGAGGTCATGGTACTAACCCCTGTAAAGAACTAGAGTGGTTTAGGGGGTGGGGGTCTCAGGCATTGTTCTTTGACAGGAATGAGCTGAATTGTCTGACCAGGATTGGGGGCTGGGAGCATTTCCTTGTGTTGAACCATTGACCCACCTCTAAATGTACCGTCAGGGCAGTGGGAGGTTCCTAGAACATGCCAGCATGTTTACTGCTTGGATTTCAACATGACTGCTGGAGGCCCCGGAGTGGGGGAGGGAGTGGTGTTGTGATGGGCTTTGGTGCGGTGTGTATTTGTTGCTAAGACACAAATACTTTGTGGACTCTTGCCTTGTATCTCCCCCCACGTCAAAACACACATGCATATCCTGAAGTTCTCCTCTTTTGTGGTCGGGCCTGTTGTTGTAAGGTCCTTGATAAGTTGGCTCTCCTGGGCCTGAGCCAAGGGGTAGATTTAGATAGTTATTCTTGGCCAGAAGAGGGCCAAGGCTTCCATTCCTTGCTAAAGGCCTGCTGCAGGGAGTAGGGAGAAGAGGGCTAGGAGCTAGAAGAGAAACTGCATTCTGCTGCTTAAGTCAGCTTGCTCTGAGCTGTCAGAGATCTGTAGCTCCTGACACGTGGCTGATACACTGTTCTGGGCAGAACAGAAAGCCTTTAACAATGTGAATGGTTCCTGCTGCTCCCACCTCACCAGCATGATGATAAAACCACTTTGAGCTCTGTGTTTGGCCTGGGCTTGCCACTCAGCCTTAAGGAGCTTGAGAAAAGGCCTGTTGCACTCTCCTGGCCATTAGGAAAGGGAAGGCTAAGGCTGGATTGCACTGGGCTGGGTTTCCCAGAGCTGAGTCTTGGGGAGGGGGGGTAGGTATGTAAAAAGTTTTACAGGGGCTGCAGATCTTGGCTCTTTTTCTGCCCACCAGTCAGACCAGGTTTTGCCTCCTGTCCTGCATTTGAGCCTGTTTCTGAGCTCATTTCTTTGAATGTTAGTGGCTGTCAGAGCTTGTGGCTTTCTCTGGCCAGTGGTGTTCAACTGGGGACGATTTGGCCCGTCCAGGGGATAGATGGCCATGTCTAGAGACAGTATTGGTTGTCACAACTGGAAGAGGTGCCATTGGTGGGGAGAAGCCAGGGATGCTGCAAAACTTACTAAAAAGCACAGGACGGCCCCCGGAGGTCAGATGGATCTGGCCGCACACGTCTGTAGTGCCAGGGCTGCTCTCTGCTCAGCTGCCTCGCTGGGTCTGCTTTGAGAGAGACTAGAATTATCTGAGCATGGGAGCTGTGAGCATTCCTTACCTTACAGTGCCTCAGTTCTTAGATTCTCCCAGTGCCACTGGGAACTTTGCCTTTTTTCTGCTTCCTCTGTCCTTTTCCTTCAAATGGGCTTCAGTCTTGGCACGGTGGCCTGAAGAAGTATGTCTCCCAGCTTCCTCTTCCGTCCTTCTGCCCTGATGCAGCTCCCCAGGGGGTGGGGTGTGTAACTGGGCTTGCTCCTGGGAACTCTGCAGGTGAAGCTCCGTTCCTCTTCCTGTTGGGAGCTCTCCTGGGATGGGGTGGGAAGTTTGGATATGGTTGGATGGGTTGGGGCAGAATGGGATGAGACTTTGACGCTGCTTTCTTCCATTTCTTGGCCTTCATGAAGGTTGTGCTGTCCCTGACCCCAGGCCTTCTCTGCTCTCTTTGGGGGTTGGGGTGGGTCAGCATTAGGGCTGTAGGCTGGGTGTGGGGGAAGGGAGGATTATTACGTGTCTAGAACAACATTTCCTCAGCAACTCAGGGATAAAAATACCCAGGTCCAAAGCATGTGACAGGCACTGCTGGAGCTGGTATTCTCCCCCCCGGGTGGCAGCACGCCCCCGCTGCCAGGTCGGTTCGATGGGCAGCCCTAGCCCAGGCCCTTGTCGGGGATAGGATTCCCCTGGAGGCTGGCACTCTGCCCAGAGCAGGGGGTGGCTTGTGTACAACTCTCTCCTGGCGAGGAGCATTCTGTGACCAAGGGGAACATACTGTCCCTCACCTGACCTTAGGCTCGAGGGGTGCAGCAGTGAGGTTGGACGTTGGAACTGTGCTCCCGATTCTGTGGGTGGCGTTTTCCTGGTGGTAGAGATGTGGACCAAGGGTCCGGGGGGAGAAGCTTTTGAAGGAAGCTGGAGTGAAGAGGGAGCGTGGCGCACGTGTCCGGCTCCTTCAGGGTTGGCCTTCAGGCCCGAGGCTCCCTTCTGCCTGGGGCGAGGCCTGGCCGGCACTCCTTCCTCTCCTCTGGCCTGGGGTCCCTGGCTCTCAGCAGGCCCTGCCTCAGCTTGCGATCCTTGGGCTTCAGGACGAGCGGCCGCAGCCCTGCTGAGGAACAGGAAAACTCCTTCCACTTCCAGGGAAGAACTAGATTCCCTGAGAATCTGCGGGAGTGGTTTCTGCCCAGTCCTGAGTGGGCTGGGGAAGCAGGATGCGACAGGAGGGAGAGTGGCACCCCTTCCCCCCCCCCCCAGGGCTCTCTCACTGCGCCACCCCGGCTGGCTGACTGGGCTGGGTGGGGCTGCCCGCCCCTGGGTGCGTCTCCTTGAGGAGACGGAGGCGGCCCAGGGATGGGCTGGTTCCTTGCGGCAGCTTCTCCAGCTGCCCTGGTGCAGAGATTGGCTCCCGGCTGCAGCTAGGTAACAGGCGGTGGGAGGGGATTGGCTCCTTCCGCATCTCCAGCGGAGACTTGGGGGAGGAGATTGGCTCTCGTCGCAGCCTAGGTAACGACAGTGGGAGGGGATTGGCTCTTTCCGCAGCCCAGCTGCTGACCTGGGGGAGGGGATTGGCTCTCCGCAGCCTCAGCAGTGACCTGCGGGGTGGGAGGGGGAGGGGATTGGCTCCTTGCTGCAGCCTAGGTAACAAGTTTGGGGGGCGTGGGGAGGGGGAGAGAGGGAGGAGCGGGAGGCTAGGCCCTGGAGGGAGCTGGCTCTCCTCTGCAGCTTGAGCACGGAGCATGGGGTGGGAGTCCCATCTCACTGCAGCCTCTGCGGTGAGCTCAGGGTGGGGGCTGCCGGGTGCCTGAGTGGAACTGGGGTTGTGAGGTGGGAGGGGGCTGCTCGAGGATGGAGGAAGGGGGCTGGGCTGGGCCGCCCAGGCAGCAGCACGGGCGGGGCACCCTCCTCGGGCCCCTCGGAGCTAGCAAGGGGCCACCCTTCCAGCCTGGTGTGCTCCCTGCAAGCCAAGAGCTCCTTGCAGCCCCCTGTCCGGCTTCCCGGCACCAGCTGCCCTGGGGCTCTTCTCGCAGACCATGACCCGCCTGGACCGCAGCTCTCACAGTGGTGGGGGCCATGCCAAAGGGAGCCGGCCCCTTAACTCTTTGCTGGCTGGGCACCGGCTGGCCCAGCCCCCCTCTGCTCCTGGGTCCAGGGCTTCTGTTCAGGTTGGTGTATGTGGGGAGACTGAAGGGAGAGGTACACCTGGGAGGTCTTGGGATTTGGGAGGGTTACGGTGGGAAAGGGGTACCTGGTCAGGGCTGGGGAGGTGGGTCTCATGTAAGGATATTGCTTTCTGGAAAGCGCTTTTTTAACCTCTGAATGGAAGGCAAGAGTTCAGGGTTTCTTCAGCCACAGGGGGATGGCATGTGTAGGAAGCCCAAATGGCTCTTCTTTATTGGGGTTCTATGCTGGTGGCTCTGGGGGTGGCAGTTGGTGTAGGAACTGATCAGGAGCCACCAGGGTAGAGTGGGAAGGAGGAATTTTGGTCCCTGAGATGGCAGTTGTGGCTGAGCGGTGATGGGGCCCATGTCCTTGAGTGGGTTGACTGACGGAGCGCCAGTGAGTCCTGGGGTGTGGTGAGGAAGGGAGTGAGAGTGCTGGTGTGAGGGGACACCAGGGCCTTGGCAGGGGTGGGGTGCCCAGTGAGGATCATCTGACTGCCTGAGGCTCTCCTGGGACAGAGGCAGCCTGCTAGGATCAGCTGAGAGTGGGAATTCTGGCAGGGATGGACCTTGAGGTGAGCCTGGGCTTTGGGTGTCCGGCCTTACTCTTGGCCTCAGCCAGGGAGGGGGACCGGCTCTAGGCAGGGTTGGAGGCAGCCCGTCAGTTGCCATTGGGTGCAGCAGGTGGTTGCAAATGCAGGGATTTTCCTCTCTGGCCCACCCCACCCCTTTATGCAAATGAAATGGCACCATAGGCTGATGCAAGCCTGGCCACCACGAAGCAATTCTGCATGACAGTTCGCCCTTGCCTGGCCTGGCCAGCATCCTACAAACCCAAGTTTGAAGGGATTCTCATTCCCAGAATGAGAAGTGTCTCCTGCTTCCCCCTTCTTTCTTGTGTAGCGGTGAGGTGGCCCTGCCTTTTGGCCTGGCTGTGTATCTGGTCCTAAGCCCACAGGCTTGTATGGGGTTGATTATGCTGGTAATTTTTGCTAGCTCTTGTTTTTTTTTGTTTTTGTTTTTGTTTTTTTATTTTTTGGAAGCTGGTATCTGGAAATGGATGAATGAAGCCTTGTTGGTATGGAGGAGACAGAGGCTGGGAGAGCTGCCTCCCACTCCCAGGACTAATTGGAGTGACGCTAGGAAAGGCCCCTGGATCTGAGAGCTAAAGTCACGGTGATCTGTCTTTCAGGACATAGATCTGATTGACATCCTTTGGCGACAGGATATTGACCTGGGGGCTGGGCGTGAGATTTTTGACTATAGTCATCGCCAGAAGGAGCAGGATGTGGATAAGGACCTGCGAGATGGAGCGGAGCAGGACGACACCTGGTCAGGCGAGGGTGCAGAAGCTCTGGCGCGAAACCTGCTAGTGGATGGAGAAACTGGGGAGAGCTTCCCTGCACAGGTACCCCCACCTTTGCCCACTTCCAGAAACTTCTCCTTAGAGAAGGCCGCTTCTGTCTGTGGGATGAACCCGAATGTATCTTTTGGGTTGGGGTCTCTTAAGTCACTTGGGCTGAGGAACGGGGAGTGGATGAGCAACAGAAGCAGAGGGGCCAGGCCTTGGTAACGAACAGCACAGAGGAGGCAAAGCATCTAGCAGCTTCCTGTTTGCGTCAGGACTCTTCCACTTTCCCTCTGCTCTTTCCTGGAGGTTGGGACGCAGGGCCAGCCATCAGCCCGGGCACAGAGGGAGAGTGTGGGCCTGTAGCCCTTGCTGCCCTCCTTCAGCTTCCCCCTTGGAAAGGCTGGGGAAGAGGCTTTGGCCCGCAGGCAGCCAAGGCCCAGGTCAGTCAGACTTACGGTTGCTGTTGCCACAGGTGCCTGGTGGGGAGGACCAGACGGCCCTGTCCCTGGAAGAGTGCCTTAGGCTGCTGGAGGCCACCTGCCCCTTTGGGGAGAATGCTGAGGTGAGCAGGACTCCAGGGAGAGCCCACCGAGCCCACCAAGCCAGCAGGGCAGCCTGCACGCCGTGGGTCCCTGTGCGGCTGCCCGAGGGGCCAGCACCCGGTGTGGCCTGCTCCTGGCTGTGGGGCTGAATTCAGAGGAAGGAAGAGACAGAACCTCAGCTGGTAGTCTCTGGGAGGAATGCGATGGTGGTCTTGCCTTCCCCCCGTTAAAGCCTCTTGTGTTTTGCCCTAGTTTCCAGCAGACATTTCCAGCATAACAGAAGCAGTGCCTAGTGAGAGTGAGCCCCCAGGTCTTCAAAACCACCTCTTGTCTCCTCTCCTGACGGGGACGGAGTCGCCATTCGATTTGGAGCAGCAGTGGCAAGATCTCATGTCCATCATGGAAATGCAGGTAGGATTACCAGAGCAGGACACAGAGTTCTTGGACCGGGGGTGGGGATGGGGGTGGGGGTGTTCGCATTCAGCTGCTTTGTCCCCGCTGGGAAGAGAACGGAGCAGTTCTCTGATCCATAGGAAAGTGGGGACACTGAGAGGTCATTGTCCGGGTGTCTCCTTGGGGTAGAGGGTACAGTCAGGAGTGGGGTTTGGGTTAGAAGCCCAGGGCTAAGCCTTCTAAAACAGGACTGTCCCCTAGGTATGCCTTCTTCCTTCCCTTTAGGTAGATAATCAGTTGACCAAATGCTCCAGCTTTAGCACCGGCCATTCGTGCGGGGCGTTGGCAGCCCCGGCGCCAGCCCCCCTGCCCCTTACAGTCACCTAGTCCGCCCTTTGTTATCTTAAAGGTGAGGAAATTGAAGCTCAGAGAGGTTAAGTGATGTGCCCTTGGTCACACAGCAAAGTGGTACAGCTAGGTTTTCTCCCTGCAAGGCTGGGTGTTCCTTTCGCTGTGCCGATTTTACACTGAGGAGAGGTAGGCCGGGTTGGGTGTTTCCTTTTTTTCCTTTCCCTCCAAGGTGGGGGAGTCTGTCCAAACACAGCTGGGAACTGGTCAGCCCTGCATTGGGGTGGGGTCTACAGGGAGGACCCATCTCTGCCAGGCCTGGTAGGTCTGGTGGATCGAGCAGGGCCAGGAGTGGACCCTGGGCTCTGGATTCCAGTCTCTTGCCTTTCCACCCGCTCAGCTGTGCCTGTATTGGGTGCCTGTTGGCGGGAGCCCCCCGCCAGCCCGGGGGAGGGAGTCTGCTCAGAGTGAACGGTGACGCTCTTCTCCCCTGCCAGGCCATGGAGGTGAACACTTCAACGAGTGAGATCCTGTACAGTGCCCCTCCTGGAGACCCCCTGAGCACCAACTACAGCCTTGCCCCCAACACTCCCATCAATCAGAATGTCAGCCTGCATCAGGCGTCCCTGGGGGGCTGCAGCCAGGACTTCTCACTCTTCAGTCCTGAGGTGGAGAGCCTCCCTGTGGCCAGCAGCTCCACGCTGCTCCCGCTGGTCCCCAGCAATTCCACCAGCCTCAACTCCACCTTTGGCTCCACCAACCTGGCGGGCCTCTTCTTTCCACCCCAGCTCAACGGCTCGGCCAACGACACGGCAGGCCCTGAGCTGCCCGACCCACTGGGGGGCCTGTTAGATGAAGCCATGCTGGACGAGATCAGCCTGATGGACCTGGCCATCGAAGAGGGCTTCAACCCCATGCAGGCCTCCCAGCTTGAAGAGGAGTTTGACTCTGACTCAGGCCTCTCCTTGGACTCCAGCCATAGCCCTTCCTCTCTGAGCAGCTCCGAAGGCAGCTCTTCTTCCTCCTCGTCCTCCTCCTCGTCCTCCTCCTCGTCGTCCTCTTCCTCTGCTTCCTCTTCAGCTTCTTCCTCCTTTTCTGAGGAAGGTGCTGTTGGCTACAGCTCTGACTCTGAGACCCTGGATCTGGAAGAGGCCGAGGGCGCTGTGGGTTACCAGCCCGAGTATTCCAAGTTCTGCCGCATGAGCTACCAGGATCCGTCCCAGCTCTCCTGCCTGCCCTACTTAGAGCACGTGGGCCACAACCACACATACAACATGGCGCCCAGTGCCCTCGACTCTGCTGACCTGCCACCGCCCAGCGCCCTCAAGAAAGGCAGCAAGGAGAAGCAGGCCGACTTCCTAGACAAGCAGATGAGCCGGGATGAGCATCGAGCCCGAGCCATGAAGATCCCCTTCACCAATGACAAAATCATCAACCTGCCAGTGGAGGAGTTCAACGAGCTGCTGTCCAAGTACCAGCTGAGCGAGGCCCAGCTGAGCCTCATCCGCGACATCCGGCGCCGGGGCAAGAACAAGATGGCGGCGCAGAACTGCCGCAAGCGCAAGCTGGACACCATCCTGAACCTGGAGCGGGACGTGGAGGACCTGCAGCGCGATAAAGCCCGGCTGCTGCGGGAGAAGGTGGAGTTCCTCCGGTCCCTGCGGCAGATGAAGCAGAAGGTCCAGAGCCTGTACCAGGAGGTGTTTGGGCGGCTGCGGGATGAGAACGGGCGACCCTACTCGCCCAGTCAGTACGCACTCCAGTATGCCGGCGATGGTAGTGTCCTCCTCATCCCCCGCACCCTGGCCGACCAGCAGGTCCGGCGGCAGGAGAGGAAGCCAAAGGACCGAAGAAAGTGAGCCTGGGGAGGAAAGGGGGGTTGACGCTCACCGGGATGGAAACTGGAGAAGGGCTGGGCCTGGACCTGGACCTACAGTGGGGACTTGAATGCCTTCTTATCCAATAGAGCTTCTCCGATGGGATGAACTGCGGGTCAGTGGACAGGAAGAGGAGGGCGCAGGCACTGTCTGGCTCAGCTTCCCCCCGTGGGGGGGGTGGCGGAAGCAGCCAGACCGTTTGGGTGGACAGGGTCCTCACCCCTACTGTTTCCTCTGAGAGAAGGGGTGGTGCTGGCATTGCTGGAGGCCGACCAAGGGTAAAGAGGGGGGATCTTGTGAGAGGAAAGTCGTAGAAAGTCTCATTCCTGGAAGCAAGTAAGGAACGAAGGAAGGAAGGAAGGAAGGAAGGAAGAGGGATAAAAAAAACCCAAAAAAATCAAAGCGGGAAGAAAATCAAAGGGCAGGTTAAGGTTGGCTCTGGCCAGGATACCAGGCGGCAGGTTTTAGGTGGGACTAGGCCCTAGGCACGAGTAAACCCCACTTCACCCCAGGGGAGGGTGGAACACGAGGTGGGATCTGGGAGGGGCTTTGTGGGTCTTTCAGCTCCTGCCCTGTGGCAGCCCTGAGAGGGGAGCTCTTGGATGTGTCCTGTGATGTTCTCCTTCGGACGGGAGCCACTGGGACCCGACACTGGCTTGGGGGGTTAGGGTCAAAAAAGGAGAGGGGACAGGAAAGGGTCACGAGGCCCCTGTGCCGTGTTGCAGCAGCCCCAACACCAAGCATGTCCCTCACTGCCCGGCCACTCCATCTCTCTCTGTGCCCGGTCCCCACCCCCCCAGCTGAGGTCCCCACGTTTCCATCAGAGTCTGCATGCGAATGCTGTTCTCTTCCCGCCCCGTGTGCCCCCGCCCCTCCCCTCCCCGCTGCCTGAGCTCTGCTGCAGCTGGGGTGCCGGCTGCGCCCCCAGTGCTGAGCCTGCAGCCTCGGGGGGCTGCTCTGAGGCAGGGCGTGTGGAGAAGCCAGGCAGTATTCAGCACAACACTGGGGAGTGACCCTTCCCTCAGGCCTCCCCTGCCAACCACTGGGCATGTCACTGGAGGACAAAACCACAAAACCCAGCAACAAAAACAAACTAGTCCTTTTAGAATTTCTTGCGCTTTGATTTTTTTAGGGCTTGAGCCCTGTTTCACTTATAGGGTCTAGAATGCTTGTGTTGAGTAAAAAGGAGATACCCCAATATTCAAAGCTGCTAAATGTTCTCTTTGCCATAAAGACTCCGTGTAACTGTGTGAACACTTGGGATTTTTCTCCTCTGTCCCGAGGTCTGTCTTTGCCTTTTTTTTTCTTTTTTTTTTTTTGAGGGGGGGGTTTCTTTCTAGGAGAATGAGAAGTGCATGTAATGAGGGCTTGAGAGCACCTACCCCCCCGGGCTCTCGGCCACAGGCTGCTTCTCTACACCCCCAGTTTAGCAAAGGCCCCAGGCAGGAGGACTGCCTGGGGGAGGCAGAGAGGGGAGCGCCAAGGTGGCCAGATGGTTCCAGGACCACAGTGTCTTTATTTTTAACTCTTTGCCACTGCTGCCCCCACCCCTGCCTGGCTCCGGAGTATAGTCAGCCCAGACTAGCAGGGGTGAGTTGTGGGGAGAGAAGGACCGATTCTCCTCCCCACTGGGGGGCGTTCTGACTGAGCAGTAGGGATAGAAGGCACGAGCCTGGGAAGTGCTTTTATAAATTATTTTCCTTGTAGATTTTATTTTTAATTTATCTCTGACCTGCCAGGGAGAGGAGAGAGAAAGAGAGATGCTGTGAGCACATGACAAAATAAAATAAAATAAAATGGATGATTCATTCTCAAGTGCAGTTTTTCCCTACTTTTAATTTGAGTAAAAGACCCCAGGAGGGGAGGACTGGCCATCGTGTGGCTAAGCCAGAGCTCACTTGGGAAGGTGGATGGAGAAAGGGGAGGTTGACAGTGAGGAATTTAGAAAGACAAAAGTCTTAAGTACCGTATTAAACCGTCCAAGCAGGTGTGGGTACCTCTTCACAGGGTTCGCTAGTTGAATCCTCAGAGGAAGGATTCAGAATCCTTTTTGGCCTTTCTCATAGGACTGGGCTAGGTGGAGGTGCTGGCCCTTGGCCCAGCTCCTTGTCTGTGCACCTCTGAGAGAGTGCATTTTTTTTTTTTTTAAGATTTTATTTATTTATTTGACAGAGAGAGACACAGCGAGAGGGAGAACACAAGCAGGGGGAGTGGGAGAGGGAGAAGCAGGCTTCTGGTCGAGCAGGGAGCCCGATGCGGGGCTCGATCCCAGGACCCTGGGATCACGACCCGAGCCGAAGGCAGACGCTTAACGACTGAGCCACCCAGGCGCCCTGAGAGAGTGCATTTTTCATCTTGAGCATGCTGTCCTTTCTCCGGTGGCCCCACATGCCAAAGGGCTGCAGAGCATCGGAGAGTAAGCCCGAGCAGTGACCGGGACTAGAAACCCGAGAAATCCACGAGACTGACACATGCCCGGTACTCGAGAGTGAGAGCAGGGCCGCAGAACTAGAGAAGCAAGAAGCCAGACTCCGGGGCTTAAGGCCTCAGAAAGCCTCCCAGCTGAGGTGAACAGAATCTGTTCTCCCTCCAAAAACCTGCTTTAATATCAAGCCTACGAAGAGCTGGATGCTTCCAGGTGCTGGGTGCTTGCTGGCGCCGCCACCACAGGCTGGGGTAGGTGTCTAGCAAATGCTAAGGAATGAATGCTCACCTGGCAGCCTGTGAAATGACTGGACGAGGTTTAGGACCAGCAGCAGTTGATCCCCACGATGGAACCTCCCGTGTTACCACTGTGTGACCTGGCTTAGCCCCATAGTCCTTTCATGGTGCTACTGGAGTACCCCAAGGGATGGAATAGAATTCATAACATCAATTTATTTGTTTCAGTTTACACTTTTTTTTTTTTAACCCCCATCTAGTTGGAAAGTGTCATCAGATGAGCTCTTTCCTAATTAGGAATTAGCTATGTCCGGAAGCCAGATAAAAGCAAGATTCTTGAAAAACGAGTAAGACTAAAAATTAAGTTTGAAAAACTTTAATTCATGCTGATAAAAAATACAAATATATAGAAGAATAAATTGTGACAGGTAGAAGTCATGTTTTTGTATCCCGTCTAGAAATATGTGTATGTATTTTTAAGTACACAATTAGGCTGTAACTTTAATCTTGCTTTGCAATTTTAACCTAACATATTTAAATGTTTTTTAAGAGTAAAAAAAAAATCCTCCCTCACCCTGTTAGTGCTGCCCCTGCTCTGAGAAAGTACATTTTTGTCACCCCTCCCCCATGCCCCCTTATGGAGAGACGTACAGTTGTGTCTAGGATCCCGCTGATTAGCTGGGGCTTTGGGCCAAGTTGGTCAGCACTGGCTGTGGGGTTGACCTCTTTTTGCTGCTGGCAGGTGGAGTGGGTGCTCCAGCTTCAAGGCTTTTTCTGGCAGGAAGAAGATCCGAGGACTCGAGTAAAGCCCGTCAAAGAGCTGCTACACCTCAGACAAGTGAGAAGAGGTCCTAGACTCAGCAGGGAGATGAGCAGGCCTCAGGCTTAACTGAGCACCAGACTTCAAGGTGACCTGCTTGGGTGGGGGCGGAAGCCTGGCTTTGTCTTGACTTCAGCAGCAGTAGGCTCCCTTCAAGCCGATTTCTCCCCACGTCCTAATTCACATTAGCATTTGGAAGTAGACCCCTTGTTTCAAACTCTGCCCTGCACAGATCTCACCAGTGAGGCTGGGCTCATTATTTCAGTGTCAATAAAAATAGAAGAAATCCCGAACTAAGGGGAAATGTAGTGAGCTTGAGAATGCTCAGTGTCACCAAGACCTGGCCTCTAATGGCGGACTCCAGCCCCGACCAGGGAAAGCTGAACAGCAGTCAGCCAGCGAATGGGGAGTACTTTCCATGGAGCCCTGCGTTCCTCAGGCAGTCCTCGGCCCTCTTACAACCCCCAGCTAGGCCAGACTTTGCTGCTTCTCAGGTTTGTTTGGCAAAAGCTGGAAAAACAAGTGCCTCGTAGAAAAAAAATAACATCCCCACCACCTTCACGTCTCCTGCCTCACCCAGGAGGCACTGACCTAGACCTACAGCTTCAGCTCCAACTAACTTGTTTTATGGCGCTACCAGCAAGAAGTCCATTTCATTATTGACGCTATCCACGGACAATCACAGGCACCAGATTGGTGGCTGCCTCTCTGGGAGTCATTTTCCCAACCAAGTGTAGAAATGGTCTAGCAAAACCCACGTGCTTCATTATCATGAGTGGTTAAGCCTTGTTATCACTGCTCCATCTGGGACATGAAAGGGACTCAGAGACCTTCAATTTGTCATTCTGTCAGCCTAACAAGAACCTTTCACCTTTCACTTTTCCCACAGAGGCCAGCCATCCTCCTTGCCTCTAGTTCTGAACTTCGTAGTGCAGAAGGAACGTGTGGGGGAACTTGGTATATACATGGAACTTAGCACATGATTTGAGTTCTACTCCTTGTTCTGTCAAGGACTTTTGAAAGTTCATGTCAGCCTCAATTAGTTGAGACACAGAATCCAGTGCACAGATTGTCTGGAGGAGTTTGGGATCCCACTAAAGAGGTGTGTTCTTAAAGCTGGTTCTTTTCCAGTCTTAACTGCAGAATGGATAGGCTGCATAGTATTTGTTACTTAATTCCAGATGCCATCTCAACCAAGGAAACAAAACCTAGTTTATACTTGGGGGAGGCAGGGAAAAGGCTAAGGAGTTGGTGCTCTGCCTTTTGTTTTAAACACGAATTTAATCAGGCTAATTCAGTTGTCTTAAACCTTCCAGTTCTCAGCTAGGGGCTGAAGCAGTAATTTAAACAATGAGCCAGTGCCCCACAGCTGGGCCCCAAAGTTGCCCAGTCTGACCTGAGGCTATGCAAACAATAAATGGCAGGATTGGTCAAAGTCAACTAGGATTTAAAAATCCTTATGGGGGGGCGCCTGGGTGGCTCAGTTGGTTAAGCGACTGCCTTCGGCTCAGGTCATGATCCTGGAGTCCCGGGATCGAGTCCCACATTGGGCTCCCTGCTTGGCGGGGAGTCTGCTTCTCCCTCTGACCTTCTCCCCTCTCTCATAAATAAAAAAATCTTAAAAAAAAAAAAATCCTTGTGGGGTAAACAGTGGCTCTGGTATTACCACAAACCACCAAGGTTACAATGCAGATCCAGATACGCTATTGAGTATTTTAACACAAGCTGTTTAATGTAAGCAACAACTACAGAACCAAATCATCAGTATATATCGTAAACATGTTTCAGCCTTGCCTCATAGTCCTGCTGCCTCACTGGCCTAAGGCTGGGGGGGTGGGGGGTGGGGGGGGGGGAAAGCCTTAGCAAACAGAATACTTGCTCTACCTGCCCCCCATACAGCAGGACCAATTATGTTTTTCATCCCAGTGCAAGATGGTTTTATTTTGGATTTCATTTGCTTTCAATATTCAGCCATTTATTCAGTGGGAAGCTCCCAAGGCCAAGGTCAATTAAAAGTCATCCACAGAAGAGAGCTGAGCAACTGTGAACACATTAGTTAGAAGAGCAGTAACTTCTAAAGAAAACCTCAATGCTGGACAGTCAAACCAACGTGATACGCAGATCACAGATTGAGGATTGTCCCCGGAATCTTTAAGCTCCACCATCACCAAGCTTCCTTAGCCACACACCACAACACCCAGATGCGTCTGCGCAGATTGGTTCCTACTGCTGAAAAGCAAGATGAAGCCGAGATGCCTTCCTTTACTAAAGCTGAATGCTGGCCTGGTAGTGATATTTGTATTTCAGTTGTATGCTAGAGGAGGGGAAACATTGAGCCTGGACTTAGTTCAGTCCTATCAGCTCTAAATTTTAAACAAGATCTTTTTATCCTCACAAACGACCCAACTTGTAAACCAGATTAATACTAGTATCACAGAAACTGATCAGGTTAATTTGATCTCAAACAGAACCCGGGTCCATTCATAGTTTAGTATCTGGAGCCACTGTAGAAAATTTGGATTTCAGAGTTCCAGTTCCACCAAATTATTTTGGAGTAGCAGTTTCCTCTCATTTTCCCTTACTCTGTGATGGAAATAGTGACTAGAACACATTCCACTGTCACAGGCCATAAAGATGTCCTGAGCATACACGGCCAAACACCAAATGGCCATGTTAAAATGAAATTGAGCTGAGTTGGAATGAGTTCTAGAATATAAGATTGTATCTGAAAATAAATACTTAAAAACTCAACTATTAAAAATAGTTGTCCAAACTTTCAAATCACACTGAAAAGCAGAAATAATTATTCCTGAGCACTGTCGGCTGACAGATTGCCTCTGTGGTCATTTACTGTACTAACTTGAAACTCAACTGAAGACAGTGGAGGACACCTCAGATGGTGACTGGTCCCCAGATTAGTAAGCTCTTCTTCTGAAATATCAACTAAGGTGATCCCCTCTCCTCTTCAACTCCCGGCTGAGGAGTCTCCGATGACGCAGCTCCACAGACGCCATCCAGCTCGCCTTTGTGCTGCCTGAAGAAATGCTCTCCGAATACCTTCTAAGACAGATGGAAGCTTTGTTGTGCCTCTGTGTAGCTTTTATTTCCAACATTTCTGCATGCATCTGTGGCCTCAACAAGCACTTGAGAAAATTTTATACCGAAACCCTTCATCTAGACACGTGACAGTTGGCTTTCAAACATAACAAAATTGTGAAAATCTATCCTCACTTCAATTTTCATGCATGCATTATCAATTTCAGCATCTTCCCGGGGGGAAGAATGAGAGGGTTTTACAAGGGTTCAGGAATGCCAGAAATGGCAATTAAGTAGGTTCCAAAGGTTAAGACAAAAGCTTAATAGCACTCCATTCTGGACACACACCAAGGCTGAAGGCTAATTTCAGTGCATCTAATGAGGCAGAACAGAACCAGAACGTCTCTGCCCACCACACCCCAACTCATTCAACTAGCAGCTCTGCTGCCAACCCCAGGACACACCCAGACCTCCACGCAGAAAGGCTTCCTCCCAGGCTCCGCTTTACCTCATCTCCCTAAACTCCTAGGAGGCTCTTTTTTTTTTCTTTTTTTAAGATTTTGTTTTTAGGTAATCTCCACACCCAACGTAGGGCTCGAACTCACAACCCTGAGATCAAGAATTGCATGCTCTACTGACTGAGCCAGCCAGATGCCCCAAAGAGGCTTTTTTTTTTTTTTAAAGATTTTATTTATTTATTTGACAGAGAGAGACATAGCGAGAGAGGGAACACAAGCAAGGGGAATCGGAGAGGGAGCAAGCAGGCTTCCCGCTGAGCAGGGAGCCCGATGCGGGGCTTGATCCCAGGACCCTGGGATCATGACCTGAGCCGAAGGCAGACGCTTAACGACTGAGCCACCCAGGCGCCCCCCAAAGAGGCTTTTTGAAAAAAATATTTATGCATCAGTTTATTTGGAGCAAATGCTTTGTACTATTGAGTAGAGCTGATTTGATCTCAGTGGAAATCCCATTTTCCCTTTTAATAACAAGAACCTAGTTCCATTTTGGCTCTCGAATTACAGGCAGAAAATGATGTTAAGAAAGTGGGTAACATTTTAACTCAGTGATCAAACACGAGGCCAATTCCTGAAAATTTTAGAGTTGACTATTTAGCTAAGGTGACACAAGTCTACAAAATACATGAGCCAAGGGGCGCCTAGGTGGCTCAGTAGTTAAGCTTTTGCCTTTGGCTCAGGTCATGGTCCCAGGGTCCTGGGATCGAGCCCCGCGTCGGGCTTCCTGCTCCCACTCCCCTTGCTTGTGTTCCCTCTCTGGCTGTCTCTCTGTCAAAGAAATAAATAAAATCTTAAAAAAAAAAAAATATACATGAGCCACGAACTAAACCTAACTCAAAACCCATGTTTCCAAACATATCATAGTCTGAAAGTGCAAGCAGGTCAGAGTGCTAAATAAACTTTGAGCAACATGAAGACAATGATGTGACAAGCTTTACAATCTCTGGAGTAATTATAAATGTTCAATAAATATTTACTAAATAAATAATGATGAAACCACTCAAAGATTCAGGCCAGACATTAGATTTTCAAGCCTACAGGGTTCAAGAAATTAAACCATCAAACTGTGGAAGCTGTTTCCTTATAGGCTGAACCTATAAGGTAATGAAAGTCAGGGAGGGTTTTTGGTAATGCTTAATCAAGACAGAAATCAAAGATTATAAATCTATAGTTTTATTAAGACAAAAACTGACAATGTGGTATGAAGTTTACATTTAAACAAAGTTTCCACAGAAACCTAACACATGCCTAAAAAGATTTTACAATGGAGTTCTACAATGCAGGTCTAGACGATGTCAAGAACTGATGGATCTCATGATTCAAGACAGCATTTTGGGTATTAGTTAATTCTTAGGATTAAAAAAATGTTTTGTTTTGTGTTTTAAAGTGAACCACTGCCCCAGTATGAAAGTTTAATCTTCTCCTGAGACCAGGGCTTTTGAAATCCATCCACTCTTGAAGTGATTCAGTGAACTTGTGCTGTCAGTGACTGAACCCTGCCACCAATGATTGATTTCAGAGTTCAAAGTTCAAATAACAGGCTCCAAGAGTTTTCCACCCTAAGAGCAGGGGCCTTTGTCTTTCTCTACTCGCCCACTTTCTATACTACCCTCTTCCCCTCCCCAAATACCTCAGCCAGTGGCGTGGATGGACAAGCTGATGTTTAAAACTTCATATTGGAAAAGAAAGGGTCTTCTTAACAATTTCAAGAATTAGCACCTCTAAGACAGAACAATCTGCCTATGTATACACTCCAATAAGACTTCCTCTTCAACCAGTTTCCATCCCCAAAATGGCAGCTTTGGTAACTTATTAACTGGCTTAGTCCTTTGTTGGGAACAGCATTAAGCTCAGGCAGGGAACACCTGGGCTTATAAGTTTCGGGCATTCACAGCTTTTAAACAGTCTCTCACAGTCCTCATTTAGGTTGCCAATGACATTTTTTTGAAAAGATAAAATATCCTGGACACAGAACCGAATCACCACAAGTTTGTTCTTTCCATTGTTTCACCATTTTCTCAATCAGGCCCCAAATTTTAACAAAAATGATCCTACCCATCTCTGTTCCTTCCCTCCCCCAACCCTCCCACCCCCAAATGATACACCAGTAATAGCCAAAAACTACACACATGCTACGCTGTAAAAATGCAGAGTTAACACTATTGGGAAGAAGGCTGTGGGTTGTGGAGATGCGCTTTGAAGATCTACAGTATCTTTTGCTCTCCCACACACCCATTCTGCAAGTTCTGTCCTTCATGGAAGGCCCTTTGCCTTTCTCAGCAAAGTACAGAATGGGTTGCCTTGCAACACTTCTCTTCCTTCCCCTCCACTGGGATGGGTGTGCCAACTACACAGCATGGAAAGGCTTTAAAGCACTTGGGCTGCTGTAGGGCACAGAAACGATACTGACTCTTCAAAGGACATCTTCTCAAGCCACCTCTATGGTGTCAAGACAAGTAGAACTCCTTCCCTCCCCACTTGAAACCCACAGTCAGATGTGACAGGGGCAGGTACTCAGGAGAGTTAATTCTTGTCATCTTTTTTGTCATCATCCTCCGAGGGGTAAGAATGCCACGTCAGCCTTTCCTCATAGAAGGATATGACCACCTGTGGGCACTTGACATTGGCTTCCTTGGCAGGGACTAGGTCAGCCTCATCAGAATTCTTCCTGCAGAACAAAGCAGAGAGACCTTGAGACCAGGTGCTGGTGGTCTCCTAACTTGGATGACACAAGAGATAGGGCTTTAAAAGTACTAATTCCAGAAAAGTAGCATAGGGAAGGGTGATAACATGGCCCAAGCAGCGTTTTGTCAAGTGACATCCTCAGAGATCTTCTGTTGAAAATCCTCTCTGGGTATCTTTGTTAAAAGCTAAGTCACTTAACTCAATCTATCACATCTGAACCTCTGGGCAAGGCCAGAAAAAAAAACATGACTCTCAGATTCTTAGAGGGCAGAAGAGAGGCTTCCCACACTCTTCCAAAAGCCATATCCCAGCTGCCAAAAGCCCATGGAGAGATCTCGGCTTTGTAATAGTATTTAATACCAGGTTGGATAGTAAGATTTAATACCAATAATAAGATTTAATACCACTGGCTCTAGCCAACACAGGTAGACATGTTCTCACTGACTCATAATTACAGTGTTTAACATTACCAAATGCCATGCTCACACAGATATTCCACAACTCCCAGGTGCTTTGAAATGGTGCTTCAAAACTGGGAAGTAGAAAATAAGGGACTGTTACATAATTTTCTATATTTTTCTGGATTTTAAAATGGTCTCAAAATTTGAAAATCACATACATATTACAAGGGACTTAGGAGTAAGGTCACTGGGAATCTCCTAGATGGGAGCAGTAGCATTAGGGTAGGTAGCAATTATATGATGGTATCTCTGATGAGGCACCACCCAAAACTTCTAGAACTCAGCGACAGATAAACCAAAGCCAGAGAGCCCAAAGAACCAGGGTTGACTAAGCTGGTAAGGTAGGTTTTTGAACAATGGACTGAAGAAAATGGGAGAGAAAAGGAGTATGATAGTATGGGAGCCTGAAGCAGGCTGCCCTTGTTGACAATAAAAACAACACTTTCTGAGGGAAGGTCATTCAGTCATTTCAGAGCAAAGAAATATTTGCTATTTTGGAAACAGACAAGTATCTCAACTCTCCAGGAAAATCACCTTAAAATGCACTTGGTTTTATAATCAACATCCAATCTTTTTATCTTAACCTGTAGAGTTACATTCAGGTATTATCTTTACAAATAGCAGTAATTCAACCACAGGAGTGTAATCTTAAACAATATGGAGATAGTATTGTCACTCAGACTGGTCACATGCAGACAGAGAAATATATTCTAGTTGGACTATAAACCCCGCTATCAATCCTTTTCCCCCAGACGCACATCTTAAAAATGAACGTTTGTCCTATAGGCTAGCAATAAATCAGCTAAAAGGTCAGATTCAGTGAACATCTAGGGAATGCAAAATAAGAAAACAGTTTCACCTAACTGTGACATAGGCTTTCAGTAGTGTCAAAATTAGGCCTCTCTGGCCACCTTCTAAACCAGAGGAATTAGTGTAGATGGGAGTTTCAGAGAAGGTTCTAGACTGACAAAGAACAAAATCCTTAGAATGATGCCTTAATTGGCAAAAGTTTAGAATCGAATGATCCTATGGGAGGGGGGGAAGCACAAGTATTTTTCAACAAGCAAGAAAAAGGAAAGCCTTCCTTTTGGACAGAGAACAGGGAAATTTTAGAGAACTTGGGGTTACAGTTCTTGTAACTCTCAAGACAAGTGTTTTCATTAAGCTGTTACGTGGAGTATTACTACCATTGCTATACTTCTAATGAAAAAAAAATAGCCTTGCTCTATGCTCAGTATAGTAAAGAGGACTTGCTGACCCCTACTGGCTGATCCTGGAATTACAGAATCTGCACAAAGTAGGAAGGATCTAACAATCAAGGACAAAGGAAGAGCTACAGAAATTCTTAACTAACCCCGAGAAGTTAACAGCACTTCTGATCCTGGGGCCAGCCCGATCTTTATTAAGGAGGTAGTACAAGGGGAGGGTGGTTCAATCACATTTCATTCTCCCCCTTCATTTACGTAAGTGAAATGTGATTCTTCCTGTATCTTCTCCGTTCTGGATTTTCTCCCACCTCCTAAAAAACCGGGCAAAGATCTGAGAATCCTAAGGGCCCCTACCTGTAACTCATGAGTCCAGGTTGGCAGTCAGGCCGAGGGTCACTATCGAAGGACTATGTCATCTTAAAGATTTCACACTTGGGCGACTGGAATTTCGAAGGTCCAGCTCTTTTCCTCTGGCATGGAACAGATGGGGAGAAGAAAAAAACCACCACACAGAGCCACTGGCAGACTCACCATTTCATCAGGAACATGAGTTCTCCACTGGAGTCTGTAGCTCCAATAATCCGCTCTGGCTCCAAACCCCGGGCAAAGCCTCGTGGCTTTTCTGACTGTAAAAACCAGATGGATGGAACAACTTTAATTATACGGGACTGTTATCCAGACTGGAGTCACTCCTGCTTCTCTGATTAATATAATCACACTTTTGTCAATATTTCACCAATACCTTGGCTCCAAGTCACAGGCCTTTTTGCATCCTTGAGTGATTCTTCCGTCAAGGTCTTGAGGTTTCCCCGTATGTAAAAAGGGACATACATCTCAAGCAAAATGAATTTTCACAACTGTTTCTTCACCCTCAGAAGATAACTTACTTTGAGGTACTGAATAGATGAACATAGCTATCTCACACCTATAATGATTACAACACTGAAAACTATCTACAAGAATGAATTTACTTGCACTTATTATTCTTGAACCTCAGATAAAATAAGTATAGATTATGTGGCTTTAACAGAGTGAACCTCCTAACACTTTGTAAGCATCAGCCTAAGATTCCAGAAGGAATGAGGGATGGCTACTGAGGTCCAAGAAGCAGCCGAATAAAAGTCCTTAAATTTAAAAATTAAAAGGGCTTTCAGCTTCTTTGACAGCAGTAGGAATTCTGGACTAGTAAAAATTCTTCTCCCCTTACCTCTTCTTTCTTCTTCTTTGGTTTGCTCTCTTCTCCCTTATCTTCAGAATCAGAGTCAGCTTTGCGTTTGCCTCCCTCTGATTTATCTGTCTCATGTGCTGTTTTCTGTGACTGTAGAAACTCGGCAATGAGATCAGGGCAATCCAGGTTCTCTTCTGGCTCCCACGTGTTATCCTCACTGAAACCAGAGGGCACAGTGAGTCACACTTTCCATTCAAAGTTAGCACACTCATACTAAGGAGACGCACAGGATGACGAGAGCTGGTGTCCTTGGAAAAGAGGAGTTAATGATAATGAGTAACCAGATTTTGTCCAAGACCAAGAACTTGGTAATGCTGAAATTTCTTGGGGGTGGGGGGAGGTAGGGGACTTTTTAATACAAATTGAAAGCTTAGAAACTTGCCTTCTTCAAAGGAAAATTACTCTCTTTGCATACTTTAATCAGTCTAAAGCTGCACATAAAACTGCTTCTCAGAAATCACTGTCTTGCATTATAGCACTTTGTACATGTAGACAGTTTTCCTAATTAGACTATAAGCCATGAAGGCCAGGCCTGGGTCACACTCCCCATCAGAGCACCCTAGGCCTTGCACATTACTAGACTCCTAAGAAATAGTCAGTGACTAAGTGAATGGATTTACCCAGGTTAATGAAACTTACTCTGAGAACCCCTTCCACTTTAGGAGGTACTCCACTTTGCCCTTTACCACTCGACGGTCAAGAACTTTTTCCACCACATATTCCTCTTCCTCCTCTTCTAGCACCTCCTCCACTTTCTTCTTGTTTTGTTTCTTCCCCATAGTGCCCGCCAGCTTTCTGGTCTAAAGGGTGACGCTGCTAAAGTGATAAAATAAAAAGGGCGTTAGGGCACACTTTTCTTGGTTAGGTGAATATGTGGATGGTTAGAAATCCAGGGACATCACTGACTTTAATAGCGTATGCTGCTTATATTAAGTGTTCTGCCCATTCAGCTTCAGTATAAAATAAAGTTTTCTGATATATTCAGCTAGAAAGTTAGTGCATAAACAGCTCCAACCAATCTCATAGCAAAACTTTATTCTTGCATATCCACTTAAAACTTTTATACCTATTCTAAGTTTTTTGTTTTTTAAGATTTCATTTATTTGTGAGAGAGAACAAGCAGGGGGAGTGGCAGGCAGAGGGAGAAGCAGGCTCCCCACTGAGCAAGGAGCCCGATGCGGGACTTGATCCCAGGACCCTGGGATTATGACCTGAGCTAAAGGCAGATGCTTAACCAACTGAGCCACCCAGGCGTCCCTATTCTTTCTAAATTATTACGTTCCCAATACCCCTTTAATAGAGCATAGTATCTAAAAATATTAATTAAATTGGGGGCACCTGGGTGGCTCAGTTGGTTAAGCGTCCAACTCTTGTTTTCAGCTCAGGTCATGATCTTTACTCAGCGGGGAGTCTCCTTCTCTCTCTCCCTCTGCCCTTCCCCCCTGCTCATGCTCTCTCTCTAAAATAAATAAATAAATCCTTAAAAAAATATTAAATTGAAAGCAAGGCTCCTAAAAATAATGTACACACATCAGACTTATATACATATAACCCTCTGATCCATACCTCCGTATTACTGGACTTCAACTTTTACAGTGTGAAGTAGCTTGTCCTATTTATCAAACATCTGGCTTAATTTTTCCCCATTTCTTTGCATTGTTATAACACCTCTCCTGAGTCTCCTTAAGGTTTTTTATGCAGCGTTTTCTGAACGCCAGCAATGATTTACAATCTGAAAGTTTCTTGTTAGTTTCTTATTCTACTTAGTTTATTTCTGAGGTGGAGAAAAGACTCATAAAATGCCAGAATGACCACAAAATCCTCTACACTGGGACAATGCAACAGTCTAGAAAATGATAGGAAAAAAAGAGATCGTTATTACAGTAATAGAACCTAAGTTTATTCTTTTGTAAAATACATCTCCAGGCTGGGTGACTTCTAGTGCTTAAATTCTAGTTCCCTATGAATTCATTTTTAATCCTTCAAATAAAACTGTTGGTAGGCTTAAAGCCATTTGCTTACCAATTTGTGTCAGTAGGTGGCGCCATAAGATATCAATACAACAAAATGAGCTACAAAACTGGCCAAAAATCTAATTGATGGATCACAGTTGCCCACAATGATACACAAAGAATCAAGAGTATAGCAGATAATCCAAGCCAAGAAAGTAGTTACTACCATGTCTGAAATTCAAGGCAATGCTGATTTGGGGTTAAACTGGTTGTTCCTAGCATCCTTGAGAAAGGGAGTCTTACTTAGCCTAAGTAGAAATTCTTCTAAACATACTTTAAAACGGCATGTACAAAATGTTTTTTTTTAAAAGTCCATCTACAGACCATATGAAATATAACGAATTTTCATAAAAGTCAGGATCATCATATCAATCAGTTAAATTATCCACAAGAAGCTTTGGTTTATACCCTGAGATATTCCCATGTCCGCATACATGAGCAATGTTTACTTACTGAAACATCTGTTTAACTATACTAGAAAATCTAGACACTGCTGGATACTGCCTATTCAAGAGAAAAGACATGGTTCTTGCTTTTCTGATGCTTAATGTCTGAAAAGAAAAAAGCAAACACCACTTTTACTTAAAGGTATTCTGAACTTTAAGATTTTATTTATGGGGCGCCTGGGTGACTCAGTTGGTTAAGCGCCTGCCTTCAGCTCAGGTCATGATCCCAGGGTCCTGGGATCGAGCCCCGAATCAGGCCCCCTGCTCAGCAGGAAGCCTGCTCCTCCCTCTCCCCCTCTCCCTGCTTGTGTTCCCTCTCTCGCTGTCTTTCTCTGTCAAATAAATAAATACTTTATAAATAATAAATTAAATTAAATAAATGAATACTTTATTTGACAGAGAAAGAGAAAGAGAGCGCACAAGAGGGGGAATGGCAGGCAGAGGGAGAGGGAGAAGCAGGCTCCCTGCTGAGCAGAGAGCCCAATGTGGGGTTAATCCCACCTGGGATCATGACCTGAGCAGAGGGCAGAGGTTTAACTGATTGAGCCACCCAGGTGCCCCAGGTATTCTGAACTTTTGCAGAGTGGCACAAAACAATGTTTTCTGGAGTGCTTTTAGTGTGGTCTAAGGCAACACGCAAGGCCCCTGTCCACAGAAGGATTCAGAACAGTTCTCAGATAAGAGGCATCTTTTCAACACTCTTCCTCTCCACTTACATACTGAAGAATCTGCTTTGCTCTCCTTCCCTCCCCAACCTATTTTTTAGAGAAAATACCACACGAGTCTTCCCTTCCGTCTTTTACTGATCAGACTAACCAGGGGACTGAATGTAATCTGGCTAATTCTTGGCTAGCTTCACTGTGCCTCTGATTCAGAGGCTGTGTATGCTTCTTTGTGGAGGGAGATAATTTCATGTTTTCAGAATTCTAACTGCCATATGACAAGTATTATTTTATGAGGAAAGAAAAATTTAGTTTTCCTTTTGGATAAATGCAGTTGTGTTTCCTCCCAAGAACAAGTGCTATTCCTTGCTTCCTTCCACTATGAGTTGAAGGAGTGAGCAGGATTCATCCTCAGTCTTTGGTTAACATGTGGAGAAAAATAAATTGACAATCACCTTAGATAAAGGGTACCACAACTCTCTAGACATTAATTTGGACTTAGAAATTGGAAGATACTCCCTTTCTCAATAGGTGGAAGTGGAAGGAAAACAATGGGTTACAGACAATCCAAAAACAGTAACTGTCCCCTAATAACCCCTCTACCAAGTAATTAAATTTAAGAAAGTAGAGGAAAGGCATTCTATCATTATGGCTTCAAAATTCAGAGCTATTCAAGGCCCTGTGTTATCTACATTAATAGCTATATTTGTCTTACTCACAAAAAGCAGCAGCACTGAATACTGCCCATCCTATCCTGCTACTATGAACCAAAAGGGTCAGGACAGCTTCTGGTTTGTCTCTAGCTACTCTACAGGGCCTACTCTATCTAGCAGGCCTCCTCTCCTTGTATCATTAACCTGGTCCCAAGGAGGAAGAGTCAAGGGACAAAGAATATATCCTTTAGGTTAAGTAAAGAAACCCCCCCAAATGGAGAAATCTAAAGTGAGACCTCTTTATTTTCTTTACTCACTTAACTCATTGTCTTAAGAGCAACTCAAAAAAGTGAAGAATGTAGAAAACAGACTCCTGCTTCTCTCTGGGCTTTCTTATCTGGCTCATCCTAGCATCTACCTCAGGTACCGGATTCTTCATATTGGAGATTCTCAGCCAGGCTTCCCAACTTGTTTTCCCCTTATTTACAGGTAGTTCTCTAGGGTTCTGAATAAGCTGTTTGTCAAAATCAGTGAAGTAGATTAAAAATGCAACCCACTCTTTCTATAGAATCTAGCACCTTCAGATAAGCCAAGAGCGCCCTTAAATACTATAACGTGCCGATTCTCAGTTTCTGTATGGATTTTTTTTTTAAAAGATTTTATTTACTTTTTTGAGAGAGAGAGAGCATGAGTAGGGGAGGAGCAGAGGCAGAGGGAGAAGCAGACTCCCCACTCATGACCTGAGCCAAAGGCAGACACCCAACCGACTGAGCCACCTAGGTGCCCCCCAAATGGATTATTTCAAGAGAAATCCTCTTTCCCTGAATATGGCAGCCTCCAAACACTAGCAGGGGCATCCAGAAGGACTCTCAATTGGAATTGCTTGGCAAGGAAATCTCAAAGTAACTCAAATCAGTGTAGTAGCACAATGGAAAAATGCCTTTCATCAACACAATTTGCCATTTCCCCCTAAGCATCCTGGCACCAAAAGTGCCATAATCAAAAAAAAAAAGAAAAAAGGAAAAAAAAGTGCCATAATCATTGAACAAAGAGTCAAAAATTATGACAGAACATCACAAGAGGTGTATGTTAAGGGTGAACTCAGAAATCTTAGTCCTTGGACAAGTCCCCTTAAGGCTTATCCCGATGTTGCAGACAAAAAAACTTAGAGTTAACCTAAGCTGCTATAACTTTTATCAAAATAATTACTGGCGGGGGGCACCTGGCTGGCTCAGTCGGTAAAGCATGTGACTCTTAATCTTGGGATTGTGAGTTTGAACCCCACGTTGGGCTCAAAATAAACAAATAAATTTACTGGGTCTGCCAGTTTAAGCTGCCTAGAAAAATACACTTATATTGAAATTTAGTTTACAAAGTGCTACCTCATTTGTTGTTGTTGTTTTAAAGATTTTATTTATTTATCTGACAGAGAGAGTGAGAGAGGGAACACAAGCAGGGGGAGTGGGAGAGGGAGAAGCAGGTTTCCCGCGGAGCAGGGAGCCCAATGTGGGGCTCGATCCCAGGACCCTGGGATCATGACCTGAGCCGAAGGCAGACGCTTAACGACTGAGCCACCCAGGCGCCCCAAAGTGCTACCTCATTTGATCCTCGAAACCATCCCATGAAACAAGCCACTCAGATGTTACTGACACCTCATAGATAACAGAACATTTACACACAATAAATCACCTAAGGTCACACAATTAACAAAGAGCATAGCACCTCAGTAAGGACATCTAGCAAGGCTGAGCTAAAAGCCCTGCTGCACACACAGAACTAGGAGCTAGCCACACACCTGTAGGGAGAACTTCCCTTCAACCTGTACAAGAACAGGACAGAGATTTCTTCCTTCCTTCTTTTTTTTTTTTTTAGTATTTTATTTATTTGAGAGAGAGAGCATGAGCAGGGAGAGGGACAGAGGAAGAGGGAGAAGCAGACTCCCCGCCGATGCAGGGGCTCGATCCCAGGACCCCGGGGGATGACTCGAGCAGAAGGCAGAGGCCTAACCAACTGAGCCACCCAGGCGCCCCAGGACAGAGATTTCTTTAAATGGATCCTCCCTACAATTTGTCATCAGTAAATAAAAAGTGACTGATAAGGATTTTCTTTCAGAAAAGACGTTGTAAGGTATGGCTATTAAAAAAACCAATGATTCTTAATTGATTACTGGAATACAAAGGTATTCATTGTTAATTAAATCAGCAGGCAGTAACAAAGCCTTGGTTGTCAGTGCCCCAGCAAGTCTTTGGAGTCTTAAATTGACACATGATAGACGGTGCGGAAATTTTGAAGTAACCTACACCAAGTAGGCTGGAGAGGGTACTAAGAAAATGCCAATTTTAAGAAACCAAAATTCATCTAGAGTGTCCCAATGAATCCAGGGACGGTGTAAATCTGAAGCAAGAGTCACGAACTCATAGCACTTTCAAGAGGAAAAAAAAAAAAAGCACTGTCCTGATTCCCCCTCCACAACCTCCACCAGGAGGTAAGAAGCTAGAAAATAGAGAGGAACAATGCTACTTGAAAGCAGAAGGCGGTACAGTATCAGATACAAGATAAGGCATTTTGTTTTGTTTTTGAGGAGCTGGTACTTATTTCTTGCCAGCCTGAAAGATCAAATTCCAGATGTCAGGACAGGTAACAATCACAGACCTCTGAAACCAAAGCAGTAGGGCTTTGAGCTAAATGCTAAGGAGCATTCAGAATGTTGGTCTGGTGAGGTGACCATCTTTACTAAGAAAGAATTCACAGGAAAGCAGACCTTGAGGAGAGAGCTTTCACCTATAGAAGAATCAGAATCACCCATGGAGTTTATAAAGACACCCAGATCCAATGACATCGAAAGTAGGGTGTGCATTATTTTTAAGAAATAGTTTTTCGGGGTGCCTGGGTGGCTCAGTCGTTAAGCGTCTGCCTTCGGCTCAGGTCATGATCCCGGGGTCCTGGGATCGAGCCCCGCGTCAGGCTCCTTGCTTGGCGGGAAGACTGCTTCCCCCTCTCCCACTCCCCCTGCTTGTCGTTCCTGCTCTCACGATCTATCAAATAAATAAAATCTTAAAGAAATACTGTTTTTCTATCTGTAATATAATACATGTATTCATATTCAATTACAAAAATATTTTATGTAGGAAATCAAAATTCCTTGGCCCAAAACCTGCCAAAGCCTGTTCTCATTCTTTATACATAAACTAACACAGATATACATTAAGTGAAAATAGATTATTATAATTCTACAACTTGCCTTTTTATAGAACGTAGTGCATCTTTCACACTGTTCCATATAGATCTCCATTCATAACAAGCTGCACAGTATTCCATATTGTAAGGACACACCATACTCTAACCATCACCTAGTGACGAAAATTTGGGTTGTTTCCAATTTTCTGTTATTACAAACAATGTTGCTTTGACCATGGCATCTGCATCTTTAAAAGTTTCTTAGGTGATCTGTGTGACTCTCTGATATTAGGGTCATGAGTTTGAGCCCCACGCTGGGCATACAGTTTACTTAAAAATAAATAAATAATAATATAAAATTAAAAGCTCCTTAGGTGATTTAATGCATATCCTTGGATAAAAGCGATTGCTATAAGAGGACTGGCAGAAACTACATTCCTCAGGTGAAATGACACACATTATTACAGACATAAATCAATTCTTAGAGTCAGCTAAAAGGCAGGTGAACATTTTACTTTCTTTATAGAATTGAGAATAAGATTGGAGCAATAAACTGATGCTCTTGAAAACAAAACCTTCTCTATATCACACTCAGCATTATTCAATCTAGACCCTTTCTGCAACAGCAATGAAATTGGAAGAGCACTGCTTGAAGGATCCTCATAGTTCCTCTCACCAGAAGAAAGCTAGTATGAGGACAAGATGGTTATCTTTCCTGTCCCTACCTCTCAAAACAACTTTATGCCTATAGGCAGTTATATATATTTATTAAATAACTCGATTTCCTAATAAGTAAAAAAAAAAAAAAATAGGTGTAACAACCCTCATGGGATTCCTGAAGTGAACTTTTATGACCTTCTGGTATTATCTATTTATGTATTTGCAAATATGTCCTATTTCATTAGATTATTTACTGCTTTAAGCTTAAAGATAGCTTTCTGAAACCCAATGCATTAAGAACTCAATAAGAAAACTGCACTTCCATCCTGTGTGTATGGTTGAAATTCATGGCTTAGTTTTTAAAACCGGAGAGCAGCTCCAGAACACACTCAAGAAGGACCCAGGTCTGGCTGTTATGAAGGAACCAATAATTAGGAAAGAGAGAAACCAAGATCTCATTTCTAGATGACCAAGACAGAAGAGCTGCCAGAAACTGAAAAATCACACTTCATATACCTAAAGTGTAGAAAATTTCTTGTGCTCTTCCTTTTATCTGGCCCTCACAAGAAAATAAAGTAGCACTACTCTTGTAGTAACTGGCAAAAGGAATATATCTTCTTATCAAGAAAGATAAGATGGGTGGGGCGCCTGGGTGGCTCAGTTGGTTAAGCGACTGCCTTCGGCTCAGGTCATGATCCTGGAGTCCCCGGATCGAGTCCCACATCAGGCTCCCTGCTCAGCAGGGAGTCTGCTTCTCCCTCTGACCCTCCCCCTCATGCTGTCTCCCATTCTCGCTCTCAAAAAAAAAAAAAAAACAAAAAACCTTAAAAAAAAGAAAAAGATAAGATGTAAAAAGCCAATTAAATGAACAATGGTCTAAGAATTCACAGTGCTTTTACTGAGCTCAAGACAAAAGTAAAAACCATCCTTGATTTCTCTCCACTTATCCTCCGCATCTAGCCTCTTACTAAATCCTATTGAGTTTGTATCTTAAATTTCTTTTCTTTTTT
>NC_138383.1:21052706-21136556 GCF_054177405.1 Leptonychotes weddellii
AAAGAAAGTAACTTTAGGGGCGCCTGGGTGGCTCAGTGGTTAAGCGTCTGCCTTCGGCTCAGGTCATGATCCCGGAGTCCTGGGATCGAGCCCCGCATCGGGCTCCCTGCTCAGCGGGGAGCCTGCTTCTCCCTCTCCCTCTGCTGCTGCTCCCCTACTTGTGCTCTCTCTGTCAAATATATAAAATCTTAAAAAAAAAAAAAAGTAACTTTAGATTAAGTAACATTTAAACAGAACCTCAATGACAAGACAACTTGGCAAAAGTCAGAAAAACACACCAAGTTGAGGGAATAGTTGGTTCAAAGTCCTAAAGTGAGAAGAGCTTGCTTTATCTGAGGAACAGAAATGGGACCAGGTAGAAATAATGAGACTGAAGGAATGGCCAGTAAGGACCACATGATAATTATTGTGCGTATCACTCCTCACATCACTCCCCTCTTTCATCTAGCTCCTTTTTCCCTTCCTTATTTTCCTTCTGCCTCTTTTGCCTCTAGCTTAGGTTTAAGACCTAGGCATTAATGACCATAAAAGTTTTTAACTACAGCTCCTCCAGTGTTTCATACTATCTATTTAAAACCAAATAAAATCAATAAGCATTTATTAAAAGCCTGGGTGGCAATATAGGGTGACCAAGTCACTCTGGCAAAAGCACTGACAGCTGCACATTGAAGGGACCCTCTCACACCCAGACAAATGTAGCTGGTTGTTCAGGCCAGCAGGGTGTGCGGCCACAGAGGCAGCACAGGCTTCTGAGAATCCCTTAGTGGTAAGTGATAACAACAACTAACACTTCCTGAACACTTAAAACTGAATGTATATAGGGGCGCCTGGGTGGCTCAGTCGGTTAAGCAGCTGCCTTCGACTCAGGTCTTGATCCCGGGGTCCTGGGATCGAGCCCCACATCGGGCTCCTTGCTCAGCAGGGAGCCTGCTTCTCCCTCTCTGCCTCCCACTGCTTGTGCTCTCTCTCTGACAAATAAAAAAACCCACTTAATGTATATAAAGGCATTCAATCCTCATGGCAACTCTATTAGACCCATTTCACAAATGAGGAAACTAAGGCTTATGAAAATTTCCCAAAGCCCCTAGAGCCAGGCCTGAAAGATAAAAACATACAAAACAATGCAAGTTGAACTTTATTTCAGTAAGAGAAATGGTAAAAGTGTATAATAATTAGCAAAAGAAACATAAGCAAGAATAAGTAGCCACAAAAGCACTACAGGGACTCGGAAGAATAAATGGATAGGGTGATTAGGAAAGGTTTTGAAAAGTTGGAATTGAAGCCAGGCTCCAAGAGCATTTGAAAAGGTGGACTGAGGAGGGCAGTTTGGCCCAAGGAACCTTTGTGAACAAAAGCAATGAGGCACATCTGAGGTAGACGGTGTGTAAACCAGTTTGGGCGGAGTAGACTGAATAGGAAAGTGGCAGGTAACTGCTAAAAAATTTTCTGCAAGGTCCCTCCTCCTTAAAACAAAAACCAACTCCTCAGTGCAACATCTAGCACCCTTTGGTTCCAACCATTTCATACTTCTACTCGCTCACAAAACCTACACTCCTGTCAAAACTATAACCTGAACATGTCCTGCACATTTCCTCCATGCAAGGCTTTGCTCATTCATTAAGAAGTGTTCCTGTCCAACACCAACAGTCAAAATCCTAGCCATCCTTTAAGACCGAACTTAAATGCTACTTCTTCCATGAAGCCTAGTCAAATATTATTTCTCTTTTCCTTGTGGTTCCTAAAGCATTTTGTTTCTATTTTTACTCACTCAATTAAAGGCAGGTCGGAGCCCTGTGTAACGTGTTGAACCTTCCTTGTATGGACAGTAAGGATGGATGTCTCAGACTCCAAAAATCAGGGACTAGAAGTCCAAAGCTGTTAATGTTTTAGAGAATGATCAGTAAGAGGAATCTCATCTGCAAGCCCAAAATGGAAAACAAGAAAGAAGTACTTCTTTGCTGAGCATTAGCAACTACATACCAGTCATCAAAAGGCAGGTGAAGGCATGTGTGATATATACTTCATTTGTAGTCCTCTTGACTCATGTTTCTAAACTGCCGTTAGTCTGTTTGTTAGCTATGGCTGTTTGGGAGGCAAATGCTTTCCAGATGGAAAACTTTACTGAGTAGAAAACAAGAATTCGTGCCACATACCCAGTAAGCAGGAGTTTCATTTTTAAAGGAATACCTGCCCTTGAATTCCAGGACCAGGACTAGAATACTGGTGTGTTAATAAAATTAGAATTTCATCTGAGAAGTGTCCAGAAACTTGGCTAACCCCTTTTAGTATGCTGATGTGGATGAACCGACACACACAGCTTTGGGTTGAGGGGCCACAGGGATGTGCAAATATTAGTAGGACACAATGATAAACCTGAAGCAAGTCTTTTAGTTTAAGAGGACATAAAAATGATTAGAAAGCTAGACCAGAACTATGGCTAAGTTGGAGTTAAAAGCAGAGACCAAAGCATTCAAAGATAAAACAAAACCAGATTATTGACACTAACCTCTCAAATACCACAGTTCGGTTAGGCCCTCAATGTGTTAGCTATTAGTAAAGAGAAAGGCACAATTTCACATTTAAATTAGGTAGCTCCTTTTTGGTCAGCAAATATAAAAGATAAAGGCAGTGAAAAAAAAATTTTTTTTTAAAGATTTTATTTATTCATTTGAGAGAGAATGAGAGAGAGCATGAGAGGGGGGAGGGTCAGAGGGAGAAGCAGACTCCCTGCTGAGCAGGGAGCCCGATGCGGGACTCGATCCTGGGACTCCAGGATCATGACCTGAGCCGAAGGCAGTCGCTTAACCAACTGAGCCACCCAGGCGTCCAAGGCAGTGAAGATGTTTTTTTTTTATTCTTATGTTAATCCCCATACATTACATCATTAGTTCTAGATGAAGTGTTCCATGATTCATTGTTTGTGCATAACACCCAGTGCTCCATGCAGAATGTGCCCTCCTCAATACCCACCACCAGGCTAACCCATCCTCCCACCCCCGGCAGTGAAGATTTAATACAAGTTATTCAATTCAAATACTGACATGATCTGAATTTTGTCCATATTTGAATAACTTCTCCAATTAACCCTGGAAAGGCTATTCAATTTTTCAGTAGACATCACTATCTGGAAACACTATTTATTTAGCTTTATGCAAAGAATCCAAAAGATTTTTCAAGATACTTTCAAAACAAAATATTCAAACTATAGCTTGCTGTTGAAACCTAGAACCTGGGGCCTCTCCCAGACCTCGCCTAAGGTATTTAAAATTGTCACCTGCACAATCTACATACCAAGGTGAGTATATTAAAAACAGAGGCTACGACAAGCATACCAAGGGCGACAGTTATAGTCTGCCCAATGTCATTGATCAAAGACAGGAAAGCTCATTATTTAAGTGCACATTAACTCATTCTGCTAGCACATGGAATTCTAAGAAAGATCTCAAAGCCATATCCATTCATTCAACAATCTGAATGACCTACTATGTGCCAGACATTTAGAGGAACAAGAGGCATAGCCCTATCTTATGTGAGCCCATATACTAGCCATTAGTATTTTGTTCCAAAAACTCTTCAGAGAAATAACCTACAAAATGAAAATCTATCGGGCGCCTCGATGGCTCAGTCGTTAAGTGTCTGCCTTCGGCTTGGGTCATGATCCCAGGGTCCTGGGATCAAGTCCCACATCAGGCTCCCTCCAAGGGGGGAAGCCTGCTTCTCCCTCTCCCGCTGCTTGTGTTCCTGCTCTCGCTATCTCTGTCTCTGTCAAATAAATAAATAAAATCTTTAAAAAAAAAATGAAAATCTATCAAGTCTAATGCACAATCTGTTATATCACCAGAGGTAGTATATAAACAAGGTGAGATTCTGATGAAGAAACTACTAAAAAAATGACAAAACGCATCAATTCTCTTTTTAAATGGTATGAACTCAAAAAGAAACATTTTCCTAGTCCCTAAAATGGGCACAAGATATAAAGGTTGTTTTTTATTTTTTTAAGTTTATTTATTTGTAAGTAATCTCTACACCAACATAGGGCTTGAGCTCAGGACCCAGAGATCAAGAATCACGTGCTCTGCTGACTGAGCCAGCCAGGCGCCCCTATTTAATGGTTGCTTCTTTTCAGATGTTTGGTTAGAAAATTATCCGTATCCTGCACTTAAAAACGCAGAAGGCTAGGGTATCCTTACTTGGTCCCTTTCAACCAAGAAGCTAGAAGCACCAGACTACACACTATTTACATCTTTAATGAAAAAAACAATTTAGGCTACAGCAGCCAATGAAGAAAAATGGCACCAAAGGGAAAACTGGAAATGAATGAGGATCCTGAACCTGCCCTAAAGCTTTATTAAGGTGTGACCAGTTCCAACAAGTTTCCCACTCATTCATATTACTTACAATACAAATGTCTGTAAGCACCCAGGGAGGAACACAGGTACTAATTTCCCCCACTGTATTTGTCCTTCCATTCCAAAACCTTGGAGCTTTTCAGAGCTATTCCAAACTGCTGAAAGGATTCTTAATACAACTGAGGAGGCTATCTTACCCCAGGCCAAGGTTTCCAGTATAACTGACCTTTTTGTAAACTCCACCTCAATCGAGTTAAACCAATACAAGTCTGTATATAAGGCCATCCATGAAAACCCTTCATCTGAACCTTTGAAGTATTGCTCATTTTGTATTCAAATTTTCCAACAACAAAGAAAGGCTGGCTAAAAAATCACAAGAGCCTAAGAAATAAATCTCACGATCTCACTAACTTCCTCCTTGTCTCCCCATTTCCCACATCAGCTCACAGTCTCTCTCACTAACTTAATTCCTCAAGTATGAACTCACCTAGACGCTTCTACAATTTCACTGTCCTTTGTGACCAGTGACGACCCCAGATAACAACTTACGGGCTGTGAATCAAAGCAAGCGCTGCACTGGGGCTGTTTAACTCCCTGAAGGAATCAGAGTGAAGATAGCAGAAAATCCGGAAGAGGGAAAAAATCTTGTTTTGTACTTTCTTCACATATTATTCTTACAGCCTCCCCACTGTGTGAGGACCCATCAGGAAGCAAAGGCGGCCAGTTTTCCCCTTTCACTCCTTACAGAAACACTCTCGGGGCCTCCGCCCTACTTACCCTAACAGCTCCTCCCCCTCTAGATCCAAGCCGGGCACAGAACTGCCCCTCCCTCTCCTAGCCCCCTCTCCTGTTTAACCAACAGGTCTCCTCCCCAAGTAGCACACCTTGGGCTGCCCAGCCCCCTCTACAATTTCCTCGAAGTTACTTCTCCGTAGCCCGGCGAGCGAAATTCCGCTGGCAGCCCCGGCCGGACCCAGTATTCTCAGGTTGCGTTCGAAACCGAGGGTCTCGCAGCCGTCAGCCCTCCCCACGCATGTCCAAGCACCAAGGCTGCCCAGCCTGTCCCCTTCCCAATTTACTCAAGTGTTTCCTCCCCAGCCCAAACCGGCAGCCGCCCACCCAACCCACGTAGCATCTTGGTCTACTGAGGCCCCGAGGAGCGACCCGCCAGTGCTCGGCCCAGCCCGAATCGCCTCTATCTCGTGTTCAGAGTACGCTGCCCGCCCCGCCCTCTCCATCCTTCTCGCGCCCGGCGCCCGGACCCCCTGCACCCGGCGGAGAGCTCGGCGCGGAAGGGCGCGGGACCGGGCGCGTTCCCCGCTCCCAACCTCCGCCACAAGCGCGCGCGGCCCCTCACCCAGGGCTCCCGCCGCCGCCGCCACCGCGCGCCTCCCCCCCGCTTCCCCGCCTCTAGCGGGCTCTTCACCTCAGAGCAGCGCCCAAGAGCCCGAGAGGAATCGGTGCCGCGCTAATGGCGCGTCGCGTCGGGCCGGCCGGGGGAGTGGCGCCCAGAAAAGCAACAAGCCGGTGGCCGCAGTCGACCCCCTCACTGAAGCGGCGTACCGCAGGCCCCGGCCAACGGCCCTCCCCTCAGCCGAACAAAAGAGCCTCGCACTCGGCGCTGCCCGCCGCCCGCATCGCGCAGGCGCGACACCCTCCGCACAGCAGTATGGGACTCGAAGTCCGCCCCAGACTACAAGACCCGAAGTGCTGCGCGCGTCCTGCGCCTCTAGGCGGAGTTTGCGAGGGTTTCAGGGAGTTTTAGTTTTTTAACTGCAAGCGCCGGAGCGAGTGTAGTTTAGAACGTTGCCGCCTAGAGAATTAGAACCTGCGGTTTTACAAGCGAGCCCCATGATGCTTGGTGCGAAAAATCAACCACTTCTGGACCGTAATTCACATCCTCGAAATTTTTTAATCGAAATAGGTTTCTCACCAGAGCTTTATCGAATCTCCAATAATCTCCGTAATCCTCAGTTTCTGCCTCAGATTTGTGTAAGGCTCCTACTTCCCCTTCGAGGTCTTGCCTGACCCTTTAGACTAGGTTAAGTCCCCCTGGTAGTTGTCATGGCATCCTGAACTTACCTTTTTCATTGGCTGTGCCAAGGGAGAGCTCTAGTGCAGAACCCCCTTATCTCCATGAGCACTCCTCACCCAGCCACCTCCCAAAACATAGAAATAAGTAAAAATCACTCTTGTTATTCTTTGAGACAAACGGTTAAGTTCTGATTTCAACTATATCGCTGTCCCCAGATTTGTTCATATTGGAAATTCAGTCTCTCATGTCATTCACCCCACTTTACGGTCATTAGTTAATATCTGCTGTTCTCGAAACTCCCGTGAAGGGTAGAAATTTCGCCTTGTGCTGTTCACCACTTTATAACTGGTGCCCAGTACAGTTCCTGGCATGCAGTTGTCAAGCAATATTTGTTGAATAAATGATTAAGTGAATTAATGAAATGTTCTCCTATCTGATGGGAAAGTGGGGGTGATTAACCTTTCCTTCATCTCTTCACATCAGATTTATGGGTTTTGTTTTTTGTTTTTGTTTTTCTCCTCTGTCTCTCCTTTATTCTTCTTTTTTCTATATAATCAGGAACTAAATAGAACTACCAGGGGTGCCTGGGTGGCTCAGTGGGTTAAACATCTGCCTTCAGCTCTGGTCATGAGGTCGTGATCCCAGAGTCATGGGATCAAGCCCAGCGTCTGGCTCCTTGCTCAATGGGAGCCTGCTTTTCCCTCTCCCTTTGCTGCTCCTCCTGCTTGTGGTCTCTCTCTGTGTCAAATAAATAAATAAAATCTTTTTTAAAAAAATAGAACTACCAGAATATGACTTCCCCCCCTTATTTTGAATATTCAAATATCCTCCTAATCAGAGGTAAAGAAGAAAGGCAACCAGTCTACCGTACTCCACCTCAGAATGCAGGAGCCTGTATTTACATAACAGTGTTCCTGAGCCAGGCACTGTGCAGGGCTCCGGAAAATTGCTGTGTTAAGAAACCCAGCCCAACAATATCGTAATACTTTTGCTAAGAGCCGTGAGAGCACAGAGAAGAAGGCAATTCTTCCTGAGACATTTGGGTTGGGTGTCCAGGAAGAGGCAAAAATCCACCTACTCACTCCCTCCTAAAGTGTCCTATTGTGTTTTTAATAACTGTAATGATGAGAAAATTAATTCTAATAATATTAGCTACTGTTATTGATGTTCGCCCCAGCACTATGAATTCTGTTAAGACCTTGATTAATGTTATTTAATCCTAAACAACGCTGAGAAGTGGGAATTACCATTTCCATTTTACAGAAAGACCCTCAGAGGTCATATAATCTGACCAGGGGCATTCAGCAAGAAGGGGGTAGAATTGAAGTTTGATGTTACCTCTAACTTTCAAACCATAGTTCTGCCCACAGGAAATGCTGCCATCCCTAATTCCTCATATTAAGCTGAATTCTGCTTTCCCATGTAAATACCACCAATTCCTCCTAATTCTGGGTGTGTGGTTGCACACAGTTGTGTTCTGTAAACCTAATTCCTCTTTCGTATTATCCTTCTAGTTTTGAAATTCAGCCTTTATGTTCCCCCAAGGTCTTACTTCTCTAGGCTAAATGTCACCATTTTCTTAAACCTACGTCATCGGAATACAGCTTCTGGTCTAACACATATGGTTTGTTAGTAAATTCTGGCTCTTTATATGGGTATTTCAAAGTAGAGGGAATCATCATTGTATAGATGCTCTAAACCTTTCTAGAATTAGGGAGTAAAAGGTCACCTTTTCAGATATTGGAACACCACTGGTTTATGCTAATCTGCAATCTTCTCAGAGTTCTCTTGTTAATAATCTATTCTGGAACTCCGTCAGGGATGAAGGTCAAACTCTCAAGCCTAAAGTTTCTGCATAACAATATCTTTTTTGAAAGTCTTTTTAGGATCAAATGGGTTCAGTTCTTTTCTCTTCCCATAAGAATGGGTGGCATTTTAAATTATTCAGAGCCTCAGAGTTTCTTTCCCTTCTAAGGGTAATGGCAACTCAGTCATAATAACCTTGCTCAAGACAGCATTTGAAGTCACACTGCTCATGCCCACAGGAAATATGTCTCTCACATGAAGTTCCTAAAATCACAAGGAATGTGGGGAAGAGAGGAAGTTGGATGCTGCAAAAAGGAACAAGGACTTGGAATCAGGCTAAACTGGATTCAGTTCCGTCTCTACTTTTTGTCTGCCGTGTAACTTCGAACAAGCTCCTTAACCTCTCTGAGCCTCGGCCAACATAAAAATCTGAAACATGGAAACATTACTCAAGACCTAACTTGCAGGGGCGCCTGGGTGGCTCAGTGGGTTAAGCATCTGCCTTTGGCTCAGGTCATGATCCCGGGGTCCTGGGATCGAGCCCCACACCAGGCTTCCTGTTCCGCGGGGAGTCTGCTTCTCCCTCTCCCTATGCTATTACCCCTGCTTGTGCGCTCTCTCTGTCAAGTAAATAAATAAAATCTTAAAAAAAAAAGACCTGACTTGCAGCATTTCTGTGGGATGGACTGTAATGTATGAAGGGAATGCCATACACCGGCACAGACAGTAGCTATTTTAGGTACAGCGGATAGCTGCTTCTCATGTGTTTAAGGAGTGGGGGGAAGTACAGCACTTTTGAAATATTTTCTTCCCTCCTGTCTGAAGTTCTGTGTTTCATTTTTCCCCAATTTTTAAAATGATGGTAAAATATGCATAACAAAAATTTACCATCTGAACCATTTTTTTTAAAGATTTTATTTATTTATTTGACAGAGAGAGAGAGCGAGAGAGGGAACACAAGCAGGGGGAGTGGGGGAGGCAGAAACAGGCTTCCCGCGGAGCAGGGAGCCGGATGCGCGGTTCGATCCCAGGACCCTGAGATCATGACCCGAGCCGAAGGCAGACGCTTAACAACTGAGCTACCCAGGCGCCCCTATCTGAACCATTTTTAAGTGTCCAATTCAGTGGTATTAAATGCACTCCAGTGTTGTGCAACCATCACAATCATCCATCTCCAGAACTCTTTTCATCTTGTAAAACTGAAACTCTATACCCATTAAACAAAAATTCCCCATTCCTCCTCCCCCTAGCCTTTGGCAGCCATCATTGTACTTTCTAAGATTGGGACTACACTAAGAATCTCATTTAAGTGGAATCACATAGTACTTGTCTTTTTGTGACTGGCTTATTTCATGTAGTATAATGTTCTCAAAGTTCATGCGTTGTAGCATGTGTCAGAATTTCCTTTTTTTTTTTTTTAAGATTTTATTTATTTGACAGAGCAAGACAGAGCGAGAGAGGGAACACAAGCAGGGGGAGTGGGAGAGGGAGAAGCAGGCTTCCCGCCGAGCAGGGAGCCCGATGCGGGACTCGATCCCAGGACCGTGGGATCATGACCTGAGCCGAAGGCAGACGCTTACCGACTGAGCCACCCAGGTGCCCCCCCCTTTTTTTTTTTGAGGCTGAAGAATATCCCATTGTATGTATACATTGCTTTTATTTATTTATTTATTTATTTATTTATTTTTTAAAGATAGAGACAGCGAGAGAGGGAACACAAGCAGGGGGGGCGGGAGAGGGAGAAGCAGGCTTCCTACCGAGCAGGGACCCCGATGCAGGGCTCGATCCCAGGACTCTGGGATCAGGACCTGAGCCGAAGGCAGACGCTTAACCGACTGAGCCACCCAGGCGCCCCAATACATCGCATTTTGCTTATCCATTCAACCACTATTGGACCTTTGGGTTGCTTCCACATTTTAGATATTGTAAATAATGCTGCTCTGAACATGGGTGTATGGATATCTTTTTGAGACACTGCTTTCAGTTCTTCTGGGTGTTAAAAGACAAAAATTCAACTAAGTGAAATTAAAGATTAAATTAGCTCTATTCAATAGATGGGCAGCATCCCATCTAGCAAATAGAAAGGAGCTCTGAAGAGCATAGAAAATGGGAGACTTTTTTAAAGTAATCTCTATGCCCAACATGGGGCTTGAAATCAAGAGTTGCATGCTCTACTGACTGAGCCAGCTAGGTGCCCCCGAACGGAAGACTTTTCTAGAGAAATGGGGGCAGGGATGGGAACAATTGGATTATCTTATCTTTCTTTGGGAGACGGAAGGGGTCTTTCAGGCAGATTACCTCACTGGTGCTGACAAGGTTACCTCACTAGACTGACCAGTTAAGATTACATTGTGGGAGGGGCTGAAACAGCAATTAGGTTAGATTTTTTTTTTTTAAAGGTTTTATTTGTTTATTTGAGAGAGAGAGAATGAGAGAGAGTGAGCACATGAGAGGGGGGAGGGTCAGAGGGAGAAGCAGACTCCCTGCCGAGCAGGGAGCCTGATGTGGGACTCGATCCCAGGACTCCAGGATCATGACCTGAGCTGAAGGCAGACACTTAACCAGCTGAGCCACCCAGGCGCCCAATTAGGTTAGATTTTAAGTCTTGGTTTACTGACATAGACTTAGCACAGGTGACTCCATTTTGGATCCATTTTTTGTTTGTTTAACACTTCTTCAGCTCCAGAAGTGGAATTGCTCGATCATATGTTAGTTCCATTTTTAATTTTTTGAGGAATTGCCAAACTGTATTCCCTAGTGGCTGTACTATTTTACATTCCCTCCAAGAGCGCACAAGGGGTCCAATTTCTCCACCCCCCTGCAAATACTTGTTTTCTGTTTCTTTGACAGTAGTCATCTCCTAATGGGTGTGAGATTCTTTCATTTTCACTACTACTTGACATTCTATTGTTAAAGATTTATTCATTTGGCATTAATAAGTACTCTCTTTTAAGAGGCAAATATACTTAAGAGCTATCTGTCTTTCTTACCTCCCCTGGTCAGTTTGATTCTCACGTGACTTCCTGGTAGTTACTGGACTCTAATTAAAACCTACACTTCTCAAATCATGTACCTATAGCCCTGACATTGATTTTCTTTTTTTTTTTTTAAGATTTTATTTATTTATTTGAGAGAGAGAATGAGAGACAGAGAGCATGAGAGGGGGGAGGGTCAGAGGGAGAAGCAGACTCCTTGCTGAGCAGGAAGCCCGATGTGGGACTCGATCCCGGGACTCCAGGATCATGACCTGAGCCGAAGGCAGTCGCTTAAACAACTGAGCCACCCAGGCGCCCCCATTGATTGATTTTCTCATGCAAAATGATAACTGCCTGGAGGGGCACTAGAATTTCAGGTGTGATAAAGATTGGCCCCACTATCATGTGTTAGAAATTATCGTTGGAAAAATAAGGTCAAGATATGGCACTGAGTGAGAAACCTATATTACATTCAAACTGTTTAATAAATTTATTTAAAAACATTTATTGAGGGGGTGCCTAGGTGGCTCAGTCAGTTAAGCATCCAACTCTTGATTTTTGCTCAGGTTATGATCTCAGGGTTCTGAGATCAAGCCCCACATCTGGCTCTGTGCTGAGCGTGGAGCCTGCTTGAGATTCTCTCTCTCCCTCTGCCCTCCTCCCCCAACTTGGTGTGTGCACGCACTCTCACTCTCTCTCTCTCAAAAAAAAATTTTTTTTTGAGTAATATGTGAGGCAATGATGCTAAGCCTTTATACTACTTATAATATAAGCTCCAGGAGGTCAGGGTATTTTCCTGTTGGGTTCACTTTATTCATACTGTGTAAAACAGTGTCCATAGAAAGGGCGCAATGAATATTTGTCTAATGCATATTTGCAGATATATTCTTTGGTTCTCCACGTGTAGTCCACAGACCCTGGGAATGCCTGAGAGAGTTTCAGGGAGTCTGTAAGGTTGAAACTATTTTCATGATAATATTAAGAGATGATTTGCTCTTTTTCACTGTGTTTATATTTTCACTGATGGTGCAAAGGCGACGGTGGGTGAAATTGCTGGCACCTTAGTGTCAATCAGGGCAGCACAGCACCAGCTGGTGCTAGAGTCATCCTATTCTTCCCTGCCATGCCTATGCAATAAAAGAATTAAGAAGTCACTTCGGGGTGCCTGGTTGGCTCAGTCAGTAGAGCATGTGACTCGATCTCAGGGTTGTGAGTTCGAGGTCCACATTGGGTGTAAAGATTACTTAAAAATAAAATCTTTAAGGGGCACCTGGGTGGCTCAGTCATTAAGCATCTGCCTTCAGCTCAGGTCATGATCCCAGGGTCCTGGGATTGAGCCCCGCATCGGGCTCCCTGCTCTGCCGGAAGCCTGCTTCTCCCTCTCCCACTCCCCCTGCTTGTGTTCCCTCTCTTGCTGTCTCTCTCTCTCTCTCTCTGTCAAACAAATAAAATCTTTAAAAAAAAAGTCTAAAAAAAAAAAAATCTTAAAAAAAGAAAGCCACTTCCACTTAAGACTATCCTTTATGAAGCAGTACAAATTATTAATTCTGTGAAATCTCTCTTCTGGAGTATACTTCTTTTAAATGTTCTGTGTAATGAAATAGGAGAGGTACATAAAACACTTCTGCTGCTTACTGACGTATATAGTTGTGTGATAGAGATGTGTGAGCTGAACTGGCTGCATTTTTTCATAGAACACCATTTTTCCCATCTAAGTATTAACCAGGGCTGACCCTGCTTAGTTTCTGAGATCAGGGGTGTTCAAGATGGTATGGCTGTGGGTTTTAGAACACCATTTTTGTTTGAAAGAATGATAGGGAAACTGTGGTTATTCAGACTTGACTATTTGAATGGAAGGAGCCTGACACTTCAAGGAAAAATGGCTTACAAGTATTTTGTCAATGATAAAATTTGAGCTTTTTCTTTTTTTAAGGATTCTTTCTTTATTTGAGAGTGACACAGAGAGCCAGAGAGAACAGGTAGGGGGTAGGGGCCGAAGGAGAGGGAGAAGAAGCCTCTCCACTAAGCAGGGAGCCAGGCTTGGGGCTCCAACTCAGGGGCCTGAGATCATGACCCAAAGTCAGACACCTAACCGGCTGAGCCACCCAGGCACCCCAAAATTTGAGCTTTCAAGAAAAATATTGCAATTTTGGAAAAGGTGGTATCCACCAAAATGAGCTTGACAGCTTCCCAGGATTTTCCTGTTGAGATCAATGATGATTATAATAAATGTGATTTTTTTATGTTGTGTAGTGAAATTCATCAATATTTGGAAGGTCCGCATAATTCAGTAAACCAGTATTTTCCAAGTGGTTTCGGATTCCCTATTGCAAGTAATCTTTTTTTTTTAGATTTTTTGATTGATTGATTTAAGAGAGAGCCCAAGCATGCACATGAGCAGGGGGAGGGGGCGGGGCAGTGGGAGACGGAGAAGCCGACTACTCATTCAGCTGGGAGCCCATTCAGGGATCAATCCGAGGGCCCTGAGATCATGACCTGAGCCAAAGTCAGACGCTTAATGGACTGAGGTGCCTAGGCTGCTAATCTTTAAGAAATTGGGGCACCTGGGTGGCTCAGTCCTTAAGCGTCTGAGTCTTGATTTCCGCTCAGGTCATGATCTCAGGGTTGTGAGATGGAACCCCTCCTTGGGCTCGTGCTGGGTGTGGAGCCTGCTTGGGATTCCCTCTCTGCCTCTCTCTCTCTCTCTCCAAAAAAAAAAAAAAATTACCATTTGTTGAGTTTTGCTAGTATCTTAAAGTATCCACAATTATTGGCTAAAAATACCGCTTCCTTTTCTAACTATGTATCTGTGAGACCGGATTTTCTTCATTTCCTAGACCAAAATAACAGCAAACCAGAGAGAATGGGGAGGCAAATATGAGACTCCAGCTGTCTTCTATTAAGCCAGACATTAAAGAGATTTGCAAAATTGTAGTGCATCTCCACTCTACTAATTTTGAGGGGGAAGGTGCAGTTATATTTCATAAAATATATTAAAATGTATTGATTTATTATTAATTTAGGTGAATTAATACATGCTTTTTAATTTCTCAATTTTAATTTTTAATTTGGTGAATATCCCACATAAACAGTCTCTCTGTGTTTTGTTTTTTTTTTTTTTTGAGAAAGAGAGAGCGTGCACATTGAGCTGGGGGTGGGGGGAGAAGGGCAGAAGGAGAGGGAGAAGCAGACTCCCCGCTGAGCGGGTAGCCCGATTTGGGACTCAATCCCAAGACCTGAGATCATGACCTTAGCCATGACCTGAGCCAAAGACAGACGCTTAACGGACAGACCCCCCCGGGCGCCCCTAAACAAACACTCTTAATTTTTAAGAATGTGGGGGGCGCCTGGCTGGTTGAATCCTTAGGGCATACGACTCTTGATCTTGGGGTGGAGTTCCAGCCCCAGGTTGGGTGTATAATTTACTTAAAAAAAAAAAAAATGTAAAGGGATCCTGAGACTAAAAGGTTTGAGAAACTCTGCTTTGAGACTGTACAATATTCTCCATTCTACAGATGAGGAGGCTAAGATTTACAAAGCTTTAAGATCAGTTTAAAGCCCCACGGCCCAGTGCAGTGCTGGGTATTGTAGTCAGGCCACCTAACCCCAGAGCTTGTGTTTTGTGACCCTGACTTTTTCCTTGATAGTATCTTTGCAACAATGATCTTTTAACAGGTTGTAAAAGACGTTTCAACAACATAAAAACATCATATTCAACGTATTTTCTTTTCCCTAACTAGCTGCACGATCCTTCTTTGGACTTGTTTCCGCGAGTGAATCCGGTGTTTGTTGGGCCATCGCAGTTCGGTTTTCGCTGTGACAATCTGTGGTTTTACGAACGTGAGTTGGGACGCCTTCGATAACTCCGCGAGGGAACTGCAACCCACGGGGTTCAAATGGGGAAGCTCTCGGCACTTTGCGAATCTCTAGGAACGTGGGCGTCTTCTTCTCCGATCCTCCTACATTCCGGATGGCCCTCGGCCAGACAAATACCGGAGACAGCCTCCTGACACCTCTCGGCCTCGGAGACCCTCCTTTGGACCTTTAATAACCCTCCCTGGGCCTGATTGGCTGGGCCTGACAACGATGGGCGGGACACGGCTCCGGATTGGCCGTCAGAGCCCATTCTCGGCTCCTCTCCCGCGTCCACCCTCCAGGGTCCCAAGTGAGTCTTAGGGGATCCCGACTCCGGGCCAGGGCCTGGGCGGGGCCAAACGCAGCGTCTCCGAAGCCGGGATCTCCACTAAGAGCTCGGGCCTGCAGGGGCGGGGCGTCCTGGGCCCCGGGCATTGGCGTGGCTGGGAGCCTTCTCCCGTCGTGCACCGGGGCACCGGCCACTCACCCGGAAGGAGAAGCCAAGATTCTGGCTATATGGTGCGGCGCTGGCGGTGTCGCTGTGGGGAGTGGGTGCTGCTCTCAGGTGAGGGGTCGTGGGCGCGGGGAGTGGGTGCTCCTCTCAAGCGAGGCTTGAGCGTCAGGAGTGGCGTTTGTGCGTGGGGATCTCGCTTGACATCTTAGGGAAGAGGCTGTCTCGCCTCCCGGGATGAAGGCGGGGGCTTGCTCCGGATCCAAGGAAGGAAACCCGGCTTTTTCATTTGTTTTTAAAGTATAAAGCATCTTTCCTTTCCACTCCCTAAGCTTAATAGTCAAAGGAGAAGAAGGGTCGTGGGGCCCTTTTGCTCCTAGTTCGTGGAGAATGGAGGTGGAGTGACCAGAGTTTGGCAACATTTACCGAAACGGCTAGGGCTAGGGGTAACGACAGGTATTTTTCGGGACAGAGGCGGGCTCTTGTGCTAGATTGTGGTCGCCTTTATAATTTACCTCCCAAGTGTAAGGAGTGGCAAGTTACAGACGGACAGAAGGATGGAGCGGAGCTGCTTGGTTGGGAACATACAGAACTTGGTCAGAAAAGGGAGCATCCTCTACCGCCTGTGGGTGTTTAAGAAGGAGAGCTTTTTGAGTTGGCATCAGTCTCCAAGGGTTCAAGAATGAGTAAGAAGGGATAGGAGTCTTGGTGGCTCAATACACTTTTATCACCCTATTTGTTTTTCAACGTGTCTTTTTGAAGTAGTTTAAATGGGAGTGAAAATGGTGGTGCGAAAGCCTGAATTGCTACCTTGAATTGTTAGGACACAGGAAAACCTTACAAGGAATCTGCTTTGTAAAAAGCAAACAACTGGGTTCTTCCCAGAGAGATTGGTGGTGGTATAGGTGGAGAAAGTAAAGGAAGCTTCAGATGTGATTGAAAGGACCCAGGAAATGTAGTTACTGCAGAGTGAGATGCATACATACATAGCTGAGAGGATTGCTGACTTATCCTTATTTGAATGACGGGGATCCATCTCCCAGATCACGAGCTAACTTGAGGAACTTCCTTTTTCCCCTCCACCGGCAAAACTGAGCTTCATTTCCTCCTGGGGAGTGGCATTTATGTGGAGGAAGCTGATGGAGAATGGTAATTGCTAGAAATTACGACTTGGAGTCTAGGTTTTTGTATTTGTTCCAGTGTCCAATGTTTTTAAGGCAAAGTTAGAGTGGAAATTTTGTTAGTGCTCTTTAAACTTAGATTTAAGTTTACAGCATCTTGGGCGGAGGGGGGGCTGCTAGGATTTTTTTTTTTTTAAGCCAGTTTATTAAAGCCAGTTTATAGCTATTTTTTCTAAGTGGTTTTAGCCTCAAAGGAAAGGAGAGGAACTTACGCTTGGAGGTGGTTCAGGGCCCTAGACACACTCTTCTTGAACCTGAGAATGATGGCCACTTAGTCACTAAATTATGGTCCTGAATTTGGCAAACCTTTGAAGGCACAGGAGATGTGTGAGCTCCACTGAGTGTGTGGATGACTCTGATTTCCTTGTCATCTTGCCCATCGTTACTTTTGTGAAAAGACACGTCAGAATATTTAACTGTCTGCTCCTGTGCTGGCAATTTACCAAATGCCTGAAAAGAGAAGAGAAAAAAAAAATTTTTTTAATCTGAGGAGGTTAATTGTTCATGAGTCGGCCTGTTCTTTTTGGTCACAGTCATTTGATTGCTTACATCGGGGATGTTACAGATTGGTTGTTAAGGAATTGGAATTTCCTTTCAGTTCAGGACCCCTTTGTGAAGGTTCCTTCATCAGATGAAAAATCAAATTGTCAGCAAAAGTACAAAGATGGCATCGCAGTCATAAAACCTCTGGTTTGCTCAACGGTGTAGCCCAGTCCCGTCATCCACCATGCAGTTTTGTCTCTGTGTGCAGTGGCTATGTGTGGAGAGATCTTCCGGTATACTGGAAAGGATTGGGAAAGCTGTTTGCTCTGCTAATTTTTTGGTGTAAATGAGTTCCCCTTCTCTTGAAACGTTAGCCTTGTGTTAGCAAAACATAAAATAGAAGGGAACTCATTACACACTGTTCTAATGGTAAGGCAGAACTAATAAGAGAATGTGTTTAAAATTAATTGTAGGACTGTAAAAATGAGTGGGTGTGTGAATGGGCATAGGGGGAGGTAAGGGAGAGCTTCGAGATAGTCTTGTTTTCCCAGGAGCCAGCCTGGATCATTTGTTGGCAGTACATATTGGCTGAAGTCAGTTTTCATTTCAAGGTAAATTGGAAAGGGAAATTAAACCTTATTGTTCCGCTCTTAAGAGAGGAGAAGGGGGTGGAGGCGGCCGCCAGGGTGGATGCTGTTTGAGTGGTTCTAGGAGTAACAAGATTAGTGCTGTATTTTAACAGAAGGTGACATCATGGGCCCCTTTGGACTGGAGTAACCCTGTGCTGGAGGCTTCATGATCCCCTTGTCGAAGTGGGCGATGTTGCTGCACATGTAAACGGCCACATTGGGGGAAATCGGGCTTAGGCTTTAATGAATCTTTACAAAGGAGCGGAAAACATCCCGAGCCGACCCGTGCAGCTGTGGGGTGCTTGGGCAGAGGTACAAACCGGATAGCATGTCGAGAGAGGAAATGATTGGAACCGTTGGCTTGGGTTCCGGAGAACAGATTAGGTAAGGGAAGGTCGCAACCGGGCAACCCACTCAGGTGCTCCCGGCGCTCTCCAGCTCTATGATTTACCCCCCGGGTAGCCGACTGGTTAGCAAGACAAAGAGAGACTTCAGAGCATGGGTGTTTATGGGGCTTGGTGGTCTCTAAACCGCCAGGAGGGGGTGCTGTCAGGCTCACTTGCAGAGGCGTGTTGTGTGGCCACAAGACAGCTGCTTTCCCCTGCAGTGCTCCTGCAGAAAGGTCTGACAACCCAACTTGCCTGTTCCGGCTGCCTGAGGTGAACGCTGCATAGACCCAAACATGCTTTGGCTGGAGGTAGCCTGGTTAAGGGTCCAGGCTGTGGTCTGCGAAGGGAGGCAAATCCCCCGGGGCTTTTAGCTTGGCACTGGGCTAAGACAGGGGGATTTTTTTGCTTCCTCTTAAGTTTTACACAAAAACAACAAAAAAAGGTGGCTGGGTTTTCCCGAGGGGGGGTCAATGAAAATTTTTCTTGATAAAGAGTGATAAGAATAGAAGCATGCTAACCATGATTGTTCCCCTGTCCTCTGTCCCCCATCAGATGTTTTCTTCCAATGGGCTTTTGGTGTAGGATGTTGGAAAACCAAGAGCAGGAGGTAAGCGTGTGGTCTTCAGGAAACAGGTGGGTAAAAGTTTGACGGGATTTGGGGAAAAACGCCAATCATTGCTCCATGGTATTTTAATGACAGTAATACCTTGGGGGTTCCGATGAGCTCAGAATAAAGGCAGGAGAAGGAAATCCATAGTAAAGCCATTCCTGGGAAATAAGGGTCCATTTTGACTAACTTTTCCATTCGTTGGGATGCAGCTGATGTCTGATTCACGAGGGCAAGGGTTTTTGTCTCTCGTTCATGTTCTACCCCGAGTGCCTCAGAGCAGTGTCTGACACACAGTGGGCGGTCCGTAAATACTTGTTGGATTGAAGGGCTGCATGAGTGAAGGTCGGTGCCGACCGGAAAGAGTCTGGCAGCCTGTGATGTCAGAGCTTCCTCACCTTGTGGCTGAGCTGAAGGAGCCTTTCTTACCTCCAGGAGGTGATCACTGTGCGTGTGCAGGACCCCCGCGTGCAGAATGAGGGCTCCTGGAATTCTTATGTGGATTATAAGATATTTCTCCACGTAAGTGCATCAGACTTTATATTGGGGTCAACCCCCGCCGGGGCTCAGGGCTAGTGCGGAGGCGGAACCTGTTTGTGGATGTGACAGTCCTGAGACTGAAGAGGAGGCAGGAGAGGACTGAGCTTGGGGCCTGCGGGACCACAGCGGGAACTGCCTGCCGGCCCCGGGCTCTAGCTGGAGCCTCGGCTCGGCACTGTGGCCTGGTGGCTTGGATCCTCTGTGAGCGTGATGAGGGGGGAGTGAACCTGGTCTTTTTCTACTTGGGTTTTTTTTTTTTTTTTTTTTCTTTTTCACGTAATTCCTCCTGTAGACCAACAGCAAGGCCTTTACTGCCAAGACGTCCTGTGTGCGTCGCCGCTACCGTGAGTTTGTGTGGCTGAGGAAGCAGCTACAGAGAAATGCTGGTTTGGTGTGAGTTTGCTTCTGCTTCTTTCTTGGGTCTGAGACTGGCTTTTTAGGCACGTACATGAGAACCAGAGTTTACAATAAAGAAAACTTGGCAACATGTCAGGCACTTAGGAGAGAAATGTGTTCTTAAATTATGTTTTCAAGTCAGTGGAAAAAATAAAAACAGAGCTGTAGTATTTTGACTTAACAAAGTCATACAAATATCAAAAATACTTTTCATTTTTTATACGCATATTCATCTAGGGCTACACAAATGTACTGCTAGCATTTTATATGTGCGTATCACTCGTGATCAGAAACTTGTTAGCACCTGGACCTTTGTGACCCGTGGTGTTCCTGTCTGTTTGACATGTAATACAACATGTTAATTTTTTTTCTTTTTATGCAGAGACTTTTTCCCAGAGACATAACAGACTGAAAGCCTTAGGAAAAGCAGTATTGTTCACTCCTCAGTTACACCACTCCAAATAAGTCCTAAACTGGAGACAATGTAGAACAGTGATTCCGTTGCAGACAGTCACTGAATGCTCTGGGAACAGGGGGCCTGTGGGTGACCTAGCCAGTTAGTTAACATGTAGGACTGATGAGGCCGCCGTCAAGGGTCAGGCCCTCACAGCCAGTTGGAACTTCTGACAGATCCTGCATTCTCTTGCCTGGCCTATTTTTGTTTGTTTGTTTGTTTGTTTTGTTTTGCTTTTTTAGAGAGTGTGAGCTGGAGGGGAGGGGCGGGGGGTGGGGAGAGAGAGAGAATTCCAAGCAGGCCTCATGCTCAACTCAGAGCTGAATGTGGGGCTTGATCTCACAACCCTGAGACCATGACCCCAGCTGAGATAAGAGTTGGATGCTTAATGGACTGAGCCACCCAGGCACCCTGGCCTGTTTGGGTTTTTTTTGGTGAGAGAGAGAGAGAGGCAGCGTGAACAGTTGGGGAGAGACAGAAGGAGAGGGGGAGAGAGAGAATCTTAAGCAGGCTCCACACTCAGTGCAGAGCCTGAGCCGGGGCTCAATCTCAGGACCCTGAGATCATGACCTGAGCTGAAATCAAGAGTCAGACACTTAACCAACTGAGCCACCCGGGCGCCCCTGGCCTGTTGTTTTTTTAAAAAAATGTGTTCATAATAGAAGCTAGGAAGATTGAAAGAGTTTGTGGATGCCTTGCTGCAACTCAACTACTTTTAGAAAATTCAAAGCATTGTGAGGGGTGCCTGGGTGGTTCAGTGGGTTAAGCATCCGACTCTTGATTTCCATTCAGGTCATGCTCTCAGGGTCATGAGATTGAGCCCCGGGTTGGCTCAGTGCGGACTCCGCTTGAGATTCTCTCTCCCTCTCCCTAGGCCTCCCCCGCCCCCGCCCCCGCTCCCGCTCATGTTCCCTCTAAATAGATAAATAAATAAATAAAATCTTAAAAAAAAAAATTCTAAGCATGTGGCCTTCTTGGATTGGAGGAGCTAGTCTTGATTTACACACAGGGACTCAGCATGCTTCATGCCTCCATGTCCAAGTTTCTCCATTTTTAAAATAAGAGCTGATGGCGGGAGTGGGTTTTGTAAACAGTGTAGTTTAGCAGCAGTAGAGTTTTGAAGTCACAGACATGGTTCAGATACCAGCTCTGCTGGTTACTAGCTGTGTGACACTGTGAAATTTACTTAACTTCTCTGATTCTATCTCCTTACTCCTGAAATGGGGACATCAATAGGTTTTTCATAGGGTTTTTGGGAGGAGTAAATGAAATAAGGTTTGTAAACATTTAGCACGGTGGCTGACATGGGGCCTGCAGTCAGTATTAGCCTTGCCCCCCCCCACCTTATTAAAAGCTATTTGTTTTGATTTGTGCCTCCTTTTAGGGGATTTCCTTGATCAAGGGGTGGAATGACTGTCTTTAATGTCGCACTTATCTTGGGTGTTACATTATGTGACCCCATAGGCCTGTACCTGAACTTCCTGGGAAGTCAACCTTCTTTGGCAGCTCAGATGAGTTCATTGAGAAGCGGCGACAGGGTCTGCAGCACTTCCTGGAAAAGTGAGTAGATGGGGTGGGCTAGCACCTGCCTCCTGGGTGCGGGCGGGGAGGGGGAAGGTGCTGGGCAGGATGGCCCCTTGGAACAGACAGGCACCCGCATGCCTTCAGCGCCCGCTCAAGCCAGAAGCCCTTTGTGGGGGGGGGGTCTGGGGAGAGCAGCTGCTCAGGGTGAGTCTGTGCTGTACCCCTGTGTTTGCCCCAGGGTCCTGCAGAGTGTGGTCCTCCTCTCAGACAGCCAGTTACACCTCTTCCTGCAAAGCCAGCTCTCGGTGCCCGAGATAGAAGCCTGTGTCCAGGGCCAAAGCACCATGACCGTTTCTGATGCCATTCTCCACTACGCTATGTCAAACTGTGGCTGGGTCCAGGAAGAAAGGCAGGGCTCCTCTCACCTGGCTAAAGGAGACCAGTCGAAGAGGTAACTGGAGCTCCCTCTTTTTTTTGAGGCACTGAGGGCTAGGATTACTGTCACCTGGGCCAGTGAGGTGTCCGCTTAACAGAGGAAGTACCGTCACAGCGTTGTAGGCTCTCAGAAGAGGCCTCGTCCTCCCTGTGCATGGTTCTCTCCTCTCATGCGCCGGGGCCTGAGCATCTGGGTTAGCCCGAACCTGGGTAGCCGGCTCTCCCGCTGAAACCTGGGGAAAAGAAGTCTCGCTTGTTCTTTATTTCTCTCCCCTCTCTATTTTAAAGTAACAACTTTATTGAGATATAATTTACATACCATAAAATTCACCCTTGAAATGTACAATTCAATAGTTTTTAACTTAGAACCCCAATTTTTATCACCCCCAAAGAAACCTTGTACCCATCAGCAGTGACACCCCATTTTCCCCAATTCCTAACCCCTGGTGATCACTGATCTACTTTCTGTGTCTATGGATTTGCCTCTTCTGGACATTTCACACAAGTGGAGTCATATGATGTGTGGTTGTTTGTGATGAGCTTCTTTCCCTCAGCATGTTTTCAAGGTTCATCCATACTGTAGTGCCTATCAGCACTTCCTTCCTTTTTGTGGCCAAATGATAGTCCATCTGTATGGCCATACCGCCTTTTGTTGGTTTGTTCACTGGGCTTATCCATTGATTTTTATCTATCTGTTCATGCCCTTTTTGTTCCTTTCCCATTCTTTTCCAGTTGCTGCTTTCTTCCAAGATCGGGCAGAAGGAGCTCTCCCTCACCACCTCCCAGGGAAGAAAAGGACCATTTCGAGGTGTGGGCTCCCGTTGTTGACTGTGAAGCTCCTTCCTTGGAAAGCCCCCCTCTACCACCCTCACCCTCACCATCATGCTGTGATTTTGCAAGACCTGAGGAGGAAACCTCTGCTCCTCAGCCTGTGAGGAGGGCTGTGGGAGGGGACCATGCTGTGCCTTTGGACCCTGGGCAGTTAGAAAGGGTTTTAGAAAAATGAGCTCTGGTCCGAGCGCTGGGTTCTGCTCTGAGGCAGAGAAGATTCCGGCAAGGAGCCTTGCTGGGGTGGGAGGGGGTGCAGGGTAGGTGTTGGGGAGGCTGGGCCACTTAGTGTCTTATGGTCACCTCTGCTCAGGTTGGTGGCACAGAGGTTGGTCACCACAACTCCTCAAGTTTCCTCCATAGGATTAAACACTGGACAGTTGTAAGTTAGGCATAAGGCCTGTGGGCTGTTGGCTTTGCACAGGAATATGGGGTATATTTACTCTCCTGGGAGCTGAGTTTCTTTAGATGTTTGTTAATGGGCCCGGGAGCATTGCCTCAGGTTGACTGGTTTGGGGGGCCCTGCAAGTGACCACTTTGAAGCTGTCCTATTGAATACTGACCCAACAGAAATGCTTGTGTAGTTGTATTCCCACTGGCTGGGTTTTTGCTGCAGCCCTTGGAGCACTTTGTTTCTGGGAGGCTGGCCTCTTGCCTCCCTCCTTTTGTGGCCAGGGTGGTGAATGTTCTCCCAACCTCCTTGCTTTTCCTTCCCGAATACCACTGACGGCTGCGGGTTCCGCCCCTCCCCAGCCCTCAGCCTGGTGTGAGGAGCCCGAGGCCCAGGACGTGGTTCACGGCGGTCCCTGGAAGAGACCCGAGACCCGGTGGAAGCCAGAGGAAAGGCAACACCCCCGGGGGGGGAGGGGCTTTGTTTTAGAAAAGGCTGTCTAGGGCTGTCACCGTCTCCTCTGGCTATAAAAGCCCAGACCTGACGGTCTTTTCTGCAGGGTTGGCCTGGGTTCCTTCCTTTCTTTTTTGAATCCTGCTCTTCTCCCTTAGTAACAGCCCCCTGCCCCCAGGGCTTCAGCTCCCACAGTGTCGCTCTGCTGTGTGGCAGGGAGGCCGTATGTTCAGTCCAATGGGGCGCAAGGGCTTTGTGCCTGGAGAGAGGGCTCTGGGGATGGAGATGAGCAACGACACGCCTTCAGACAATGAGGCATTCTGCCCTCCCGCTGCCCTAATTCCTCTCCACCGAGAGCCCCAGCCAGCGGCCGCTCTGCGTGCTCTCTGCGTGCTCTCTGCGCCTTTGCACTCCGACGGCGGGTGGCTCTCCCCCTCTCGCGCCCCCCCGCCCCGGCTGTGGGCTCTTTCCCTCCCCGCCTCTTGGTGGGCCTGTCCTGGCCTTGCGATCGGAGTCGAGGGGCTTTGGCCTGAAATAAAATCCAAGTATTTAAGGCTCTTATTGCCATTTGTGCCTAACAAGCTGTAGCCGAGGAGGGGGTGCGAGCGCTGGCGGGAGTTGCTTTCATAAATCACGAATTTACCAGCGTGGGGGGCAGGGCCGGGCGCGGCTCTCCCGCGTGGGGCGAGCGGCCTGGGGTCGGAGGAGGGGCCGCCGTCCGCGGCGCCCGCGGCAGGCCCTCCGCACCGTCGCGGGCACGAGCCTCGTTAGGTGTAATTTACCTGCTGCCGCTTGCGGCCTCGCAGCCTGTCTGAGGTCCCAGGTGCTGGGAGGGAAAGTTTGTCAACAGGCAGATGCGGAGCCCTGGCGGGGGCTCCTCCCTCTTCCCTGCCCGCCTCCCCTGGGCCTCTCCTTTAGACGATGCAGCCGAGCAAGGCGAGGAGAGAAAACCTACAGAGGCAAATCCAAAATGTCAAAAGAAGTTCATTTAAAAGGGGGGAAAAAAAACCACAAAAAAACTCCATCCACAACGCTCACAAAAACCCGACAGATGCTGAGCTAATGGCATCCGCTCTGCCGATTGGTGGGGATGACTCATGAATATTAATGAGCCCAATGCTCCAAATGGTGCAGCTGTGAACCCAGCTGTGCCTGAAGCTCTCTGATCTCGAAACTTCCAGACAGGAGCCGGAGGTGGTCTGTGTCAATTCCCTACTCAGCCAAAAAACAGCAAGCCGGGTTGGCCTTCTTCTGTTCGCTCCTTTTCTTCCTGGAGTTGGGGCTCAGCAGCTAGTTCTGCCAGCAGGGTAGGCTGCTGGGACAGCAGGAGCCATTCAAAGACACGGATGCGATTTTTCTGACTCCTGGCTTTTTTAATGATCCATTACCAGCAGTGCATACAATAGCAGCTCAGTTACTCCAAGGCCAGGCACCACCCCCTCACTGTCTTGTGCACAGTTGAGAGTGTGCGCCATGGGAGGAGATGTCCTAAGAAGGGAAGAGTTTTCCTAACACGGGCCTGGTTTCCAGGGAAGACAGCAAAGCCGAATTCCCCTCCCCATCCAGGCAGTGCCATTGGCCGCTCACGTTTTGCTCTGTCCCTGTGTGTGCTAAGGGCTGGCCGCCATGGCCGACCACCTCTGTAGAGGGAGAGTGGCTGGCTGAGCTGCACTCAGCTTTTGTAGAACAAAAGTATTTTGTGTTAGGATTTAGGTTCCAGCTGGGTTCTGTGCCTGATTGAGTCACCACCTGACTGCTACTTCAGGTGGCTACTTGTGGCCCAAGTCTGGTTGTCTCTTCTTACCCAGGATAAGTGATCCCCTGCTCATGGGTTTCATGTTGTTTGGTGGAAGGGTGCATGTTACACGTAGGGGGAGGTAGGTCTTGTTTGAAGATAAGTCTCCTTTGTTTGCTTCACTTTACTTGACCTCAGTGGCCAGTGAGGAGTGCAAGTCCAGTACTACACCCATTTTTTAGCTGAGGAAACTAAGCTGAGCTGAGCATGGTTTTTAAAAAGCATGTTTTGATTCATTTAAAATGTATGTATTTGTTTATTTTTCAAGTAAACTCTATCCCTGACATGGAACTCGAACTCACAACCCCAAGATCAAGAGTCACGTGCTCTACCGACTGAGCCAGCCAGGCGCCCCTACAAAGCATATTTTTAGATGGTGGGAGAATATATTCATGTGAGTTACCTCCCCAGCTCTGTAAGATGAGGTGTTTGTTTGTTTCCTCCCCCCATTTTTTTTTAAACTAAAATAAACCCACTACTACTCAAGGAAAAAAAAAAACAATTCTCCTCTTGTAGCTTTTCAGAGTAGTTCTCAGAAATCCGAGCTCCTCTGCAGTCCTGTTTTCGGACTGCTCCTTCCTTATATGCACACCACCACGTCTTAGACACCTCTCCGGCAGCTGAGTTTGGGAGGCGATCATGACTCTTTCACAGTCTGATCGGACTTTAAGTTAGGTCCATTTTTGTGAATTTGTTTCTATGCCTCAGCTCTTGCTGGATATTCTTCCCACCTGAGGTGTGGGGAAGACAGTGGGCCAGGAGGACGTGAAGTGGGGTTGAAGGTAGAGATGGAAACAGACCAGTGCCTGGCCTGCCTCCCGGAGGCCACAGGACCATCCAGTCAGGGACTAGAGCAGCATCTGCTGATTTATGCGGAGGCTGCCAGCTGAGACGCAGCTAAAGCCCAGCAGATAAGCAGCGAGGTGCAGGATGGTGACTTCCTCAGGCCCGCCTGGGCACGGATCCTAAGCCAAGCCTCCTGGGCAGCCCTCTGCCAGCAGGGACTCAGCTCTGTAGAGGGCATGTCACCTGGCTCAAGTAACCTTTCTTTGAATTGTGGAGAAGCATCCCCCTTCCCATACTCCTTACCACTATCCCTTCCTTCCTGAGGGTTTCCTCAGCCCACTTTGGGAGCCTCCCAATTCACCTTTTCTCATTTACTCCCCGCTCTACAGAACTCTTGCAGGAACTGCTGTAAAGACCAAATATGCACTTGACTTACCAACAGGTCAGCAGGGGCCAGTCCTAGCATGTTATTAGAGAAATAACGTCTTGGCAAGAACCTGTTCCGCCTTAGAAATGGCTAGATTTGGAGTTGAAAGCTGGAACCTCAAATCTCAAGATATAATAAAAAACATGGACAGTTTATGCTCAAAAGGGTAACAGCCATGCTTTTTAGGAGACAGACTGCTCCTGAGTAAATGAGCAAAGTGAATAATTTTACTTCCCGTCCATTCAGGGGAGGGCTGGCCCACTTCCACCAGCAAAGGAGGCAAAGGAGACTTACTCAGCAGTGAAAGGGGCAAGAATAATACGTAGGGAGAGATGGGAAAGCTAGAGTGTGAGAATTCAGAGACTGCCCGAAAGTCTTTAAGGGTCCCCCCCCCACCCGATCGAAGGGCAGGAACATGAGATGCTTCTGTAATCTTTGGATTATGGGAAGCCCCCAGCCAGAATTTCTTATCTGTGGCTGTACGTCCCTTCCTCCATCCTTCAGCCTAGCACCTCTTCCTTCTACCATCCATTTCGAAGGGGCCAGCTAGTTTAGATCTTTCCATAAGTGCTCTAGCCCTGGGTCTGTACTTCCCCTGGTGGCTACGTTGGTGTGGAAAGCCAAGGCCCACCAGCAGCTTGACCCAAGTCCCTTGAGCAGAAGGCCCAGAATAGGGAGAGCCCGAGGCGGTTTGTTGGAGGCAATGCAACCTGCCTGCTATACGCTATGAGACTTAGATATATTCTACCAATTAGGGCACATCTGTTCGAAGCGCTGAAAGGCGGGCACTGTCTCTTTAAGAGCCATCCCACTCCTCTCCTTGAGTGATGAGGCCTGGGAGCACAAGGGAGTCGGATGCTGATTAAACAGTCCTACTGCCCAGCTCTGTTAGAAAATTACTGTAATTATGATCTAGTCCCAGCAGAGGGATGAGTTCCAATCCTGCTAATAACCCTTCCAGGTGCCTCGGATTCGGGGCCCATGGGAGGCAGCGTCGTCAGGGCTCTGGCTGGCACCAGGGCCGGCAATGGCCTTGCTGTCTGGCCCGTGCAGGCAAAACCAACAAAGGTAATGGACCCCTCGTCCTATCTTGGCCTCCTGAGAAGGCAGTGGGTTTTGGCTGGCTTTTACTTTTTTGGTTCTTGATAGAGCTCCTAGGAGTTACTTTGCATAGGAAAACTTCCCCTTCAAAACTAACGTGGAGGAGCAGGAAGGATGGCGGGCCATAGCTGCCGGGAGGTGACATCTGTCCTGCCTGACGGCTGCAGTCAGCCCCGCACCAGCCCGACCCAGTGCCTGCCAGGCATGGGGCACCAGAGCCCCCTATCGGGGGCAGCTGCTGCCCTCTCCGTGGGCCGACGACCCTGGTCTCCTGCTCTGAAGCAGAACACGGCATTTCACTCAGTCCTGATCAAGAGTTTCAGGGCTCCCCTTTTAGATTTCTGCTACAGAAAAGGGAAACAAGGATCGCAACCACAGAGCTCTAGACGTGAGGGACTCGCTGGCCTGCAGCTCTCTAAACCGGCAATTCTGGGCTTATTCATTTGAAAACATCTTTTTTTGTAGCGCAAATCTGCAGCTATGCAGGCCCACGATTCTCTAAGGTGCTTGTGGAGCGTGGCAGTTGGTTTGCCGGGTGTTAAACCCTGAGGAATCCATGGCCTTTCTACTCTGGGTCTTCCCAACCTAGCAGTATGCTCCTCTCTAGTGCTATAATCCAGTGGCTAAAGCACAGACTTCTAGAAGGTAGGGCAGTTTCTCCGTGCTTGGCCCTAAGCAAACAAATGACCCGAGACATCGGTGTTCAACCAGGGGTGATTTTGTTCCCAGGGGACACTTGGCAATGCCTGGAGACAGCTTTGGTGGTCAGCACGGGGTGGGGGGGAGGGAGAGTGGGGGGAGTACTACGGGCATCTAGTAGGTAGAGAACAGGGGTGTTGCTGAACATCCCACAATGTCCCCAACAACATAAAGTTATCTGGCCCCAAATGTCAGGCCCCAGGAGTGCCAGGTTGAGAGAGCTTACACTAACAGGTGAAGTAATAAGCTCCAATTCTGCACCCCCCGCCCCCCGCCACCACCTTCCCCTGCACTGCCTTCGAGATGTCAGAAGAAATGATCTAAAATCTCCAGATGCCGGGCGCTTGCCCCGAGGTGGGCTGTGCCAATGGCAGGCCGAGCAGGCGCAAAGTCAGCCCTGCATCCCGGCCCCGTGGCAGGCGTCCGTATGTGTGGGTGGGGTGCAGATGCCGCCTGGGGGATTCAAGGCAGAGCAATGCCGGGGCGGCTGACCGTGGGTAAAGGGGAGTGTTTGTAGCCTGTTTTCTGTTCCCTGATCTGATGAGGGGGAATAAAAGAGGACCAGCTGCTCACCATCAGGTTGAGAGCGTCTGCAGTAGACCCAGATGCCTGCCCTCTTTGAGGACCAGCACTAGAAGCCTCTTGGAACTCACTCCCGTCACAGGAGGCAAGAAGTGGCATACTGTTACCTCGTGCTCCAAATATGCTTCCCTCTGTGGCACCCTGCCAGGTGGAGGGGTGGCGGGCTGCGATGGGGCCCCACGAGGGAACTGAACACACATAGCTACTGACAGCCGGCCAGCCCCACCAGGCGCTTGATGCCAAAGATACCGGGCCTCTCAGGACAGCCTGGGCATCAGGAAAAGAAAGCCTCATTGGCAGGGTTTGCCTAGGAACCAGGCGGGCAGGGGAGGACTTCATTAGAAGGCATGTTGCCCAGCGTCGTACCAGGAGAGCCCCGTCATCTATCTACCGCCCGCTCCCCATGTGACTGGACAACCCATTTTGCCTGATTTTTAGGGTAACCTCTGATCCTGGTTTACACCTGTGATCTTGGCATCAATTAGCAATAACTCCCCCTTTCAGTCTCAAAGTGTCTCTGGAAAATAAATTATACGGTCGCCCTATTGATTCTACTTCAGTTTCCTCTAATACAATAGTTTTTTTTTGCGGGGGGAGGCGTTACATTTATAAAAGATTTTTGTACAAAATGGGCTGCATCTTAAAATGTATCATTAATTGAATCCTAAAGAGTTACAAAAGAATAGTCATCGATTCATTCTAATAACAAACCCCCCCCAGAAAACAGCCATGTTTTCTGAACAGTTAGTTTTTGATAGGGAAATAGGGAGAACAATTTGAATCCTGTGAAGAAGAAAAATCTCTTTTTGGTTGCGAGTTTGAAACTCCCTACCCAATCTCTAAATTCTACAGGGAAAGGCAATAGCTGGGCAGGGGGGAAGGGGGAGGAGCAAGGGACTATGGTAATCCCCAAACTAGTAAATGAGTCTGAGTCACTGGGCTGTGTAGCAGGGATAATCCTCTGTGTAGACGGCTCCTTTTTCTAAAGTCAGCTCCACAGATTTCGCTGGTGCTCCGGGAATTAGCAAATCAATGCCACATAAGATTTACCCTTCCGAGCCACTCTTGGCTGGGGAGAACCTGTGGGGAAGGCTGCTCTGGGGCCAAAGATGAAAGCACCCCCTGTCCTTGGCATCTGAGAGTTTTGTTCTTAAAATGAAAAAAAAAAAAACAAAAAAAACCAAAACCAAAAACCAACCACAAAAAATCCTACTTTGGTTTTTTTTCTTTCTTGCTTCTCTCAACTCCACCTTTCTCCAACGGGTTTTTAAAGGCAGGGGTGAGGGGTGCCTGGGTGGCTCAGTCGTTAAGTGTCTGCCTTCGACTCAGGTCATGATCCCAGGGTCCTGGGATCGAGCCCCGCATCGGGCTCCCTGCTCTGCGGGAAGCCTGCTTCTCCCTCTCCCACTCCCCCTGCTTGTGTTCCCTCTCTCGCAGTGTCTTTCTCTCTGTGTCAAATAAATAAAATCTTAAAAAAAAAAAAAAAGGCAGGGGTGAATCTCCCTCGCCCCACTATCATGGCATTGTCTGGCTCTCTGCTTTACTGTGACCCACGTGCTGGGCATGGAGTGTAGAATTTGAAAATGTGTCATCGGAGGTGTCCAACGGCAGCACAACTCAAGTGGTTCAGTAAGCAAAGCAGCAGACCGAGAATTTCCAGAGTCCTTCATTGTATTCGCTCTTCCCCGGCAGATTTTGTGTGATTTTTTTTTTTTTTTCTCCAATTCACCCCCTTTCAGATCCTCAGCTTTGTCACTCGCAAAGACCCGATGACATGTGAGGTGCTGCAACTGGGCAAACTGAAGGGCTAAAAAAAGAAGGGAATGATAACTTGAAATCTAGGCAGTTCCTTATGTGCTATGTTTAGATCAAGTATCTCTTTTGAGCGGGAGGGCGGGCATCTCGTTGGTTCCACCCTTGGAACTTTAAATGGAATCAAACTGTCTGGGTTTCGGGAAGGAGACGCAATAGGAATTCCCTTCTTTTTCCCGTTTTTATTCGCCAGAGGAAGAAGTGCAGTTGGTTTTGAATTAAATACAGATTTCTAAGAGATAATAACAGTATGAGGAAATTTAATATTGAGATGGTTGCAAAACAATGTCTATGCTATTTTGCTATACAGATGACAGAGAAAATAGTGAAATGGAGCTGAAAGACTGCTTTCAGAGTATTTAGTATTCTCAGATACCAGCTCGGACAATGCAGGCCCAACCGTACGGGGCCCTAGGTCAGATTATGCAGTGGATGTCAGCGAGTTCTTGGTAAATTATTATTTATTTATCTGTAAAAGGAAGATATACAATGGCTGTTTTTTTTTTTAAGATTTTACTTTTTTAAGTCATCTCTATACCTAATGTGGGGCTCAAACCCATAACCCCAAGATCAAGAGTCACATGCTCCACCAACTGAACCAGCCAGGTGCCCTTATACATTTGGGGCTCCTGCTTCTTCTTCTAAGATTTTGTTTCTTTATTTTATTTTATTATTTTATTTTTTAAAAAGATTTTATTTATTTATTTGAGAGAGAGAGAATGAGATAGAGCATGAGAGGGGGGAGGGTCAGAGGGAGAAGCAGACCCCCCGCCGAGCAGGGAGCCCGATGCGGGACTCGATCCCAGGACTCCAGGATCATGACCTGAGCCGAAGGCAGTCGCTTAACCAACTGAGCCACCCAGGCGCCCTGTTTCTTTATTTTAGAGAGATAGCATGAGCTGGGGGGAAGGGGCGGGGAGCACAGGTGGAGGGGCAGAGGGAGAGGGAGAAGAGTGGGGGAAAGAATCTCAAGCAGACTCTCCGCTGAGCAGAGAGCTCATGACCCTGAGATCACGACCCGAGCCGAAATCATGTCGGACCTTTAACTGACTGAGCCAGCCAGGCGCCCCTATACATTTGCATCTTAAATTTAGGATCTTACCTTTCTTATTTTCCTTCCTTTACATAAAATCAGGGAAGGAAAAAAAGCCTCCCTCCCCTATTTCACATGCCAGAGCAATTAGTGGCTATTAAGAAGCCATCCTACATACCATGTGGTTAGTTACGTGGTCTAATGCCCCGGTTATCTTAGTCACAGGCGCTAAAGTGGGGATTTGGTTAGTGGGGTCAAACAGAGAAGTGGTAACCTGATTAGCCAGTTGCTTTCTGAGCTGTTGGTTAAAATAGTGGCTGTTGAACTGAATGGGGAGCAGTTTTGCTGGGTGAGGTTTTGCTTCAGGCCTTAGGAACCCAGTGCTTCCCAAAGCTCTCCTGTGGAACGTTCTCCTCAGAGAATGCCCTACAGCCTGGAGATAGTCTTATCAACCCCTCAGACTTGCTCTTATCTTTTTCTGCCTGAAACAAGGTCAAAGATCGCCCCATGGCGATGGACCGAATTCTGGATTAGTCCATTTTATATCTTTTAGGGTCAATCTGATTTCTTTTCCTGCTGGGCTTACCAGCTGCCAGGGTCAGAGGTCGGAGTGGTGGCTAGCTTGCAGTCACCGGAGACCTCCACAGAATGGTGAGTGGTATGGGTATACACAAGCCTAGAGGTATAGAAGGGACTATTGTACTAAGGGGATTTTGTTTTAAATGCTGGAAACCAATGACCATGATACTGAGAGATCCCTGAACTATGCAGAGAGTGAAGTTACCTTGACCTTGCTCCTTTTTCATCCCCCTTCTGACCCTGTCCTGGATACCGTCTCTTCCTCTTCTGGTGTCCCCTTTTCCGGTGTCGCTCAGTCCCAGAGCAATGGCACAATGCCTTTCTCCTCTCTTAGCCACCAGCCTTCCAGCCTTGGGTCCGTGGGGGTTCTTTAAGGGAGGGACCACTCTGGGGGGGGCGGGTTCTGTTTGCTTCCTCTGTTAACCACTTAAAACAATGCCCTTGTGCTTACCTGTAGGTTGGGATTGGTGCAAAGGCTCCTAAAAGGGGAGGCAATTGGTTGTTTTTGGTTCATCTGCTCATCTGCTGCCACCTAGTGGTTCAGTCTCCTTTAGCACCCTGTGTAAAGTGGAGGGCACGTTACCAACAGTTCTATATTGCCTTTTATCTTAATTTTTTCCCTCCCCAACCTCACTTGTCCCCTTTTCTTACCTCCTCATCCATACATACACAAAAAGCTTCCTTTTTTTTTATGCTCCTGGGTCAGACAATCTGGAAATGAATGGCTGGCATAAAAATCTTTTAAGAAACTTGGAACGCACTGAAGCATCCCCGTTTGCTCTCCAGTTTCTCTCTTTTGGTGATGTGAAATGGGTGTCTTACTGCAGGGCTAGAAGACGGCTGTTACAGAGCTGAGGAAGGCTACTGCCGACCCAGGGCTGCTCTGAATAGGCAGTTCCAGAGAGAAAATTTCTATAGCTGCGCAGTTGCCCATTTTTCAAAATTTCTGCATAGCGACTGGCCATAATAATAGCGAACCCTTATTGAGCAGTTACTATGCGGCAGGCATTGTCCCAAGTATGTTACACGTGTTGACTCTTTAATCTTCCTAATGACCCAGTGAAATGGACTACACCCTTTCTAAGGTGAGGAAGATGAGGCGTGTGTATGTCAAGTAACTTGCTCCCCTAGTAAATGGGGAACTGGGATTTGTTCTCAGGCTGTCTGCTTCCAGAATTTATGTTCTTAACCACTATGTTTGCTGCCTCTTTAAGACACAGATAACGTGAGACCACAGGAAGAGGAACAGGGCTGTGTACACATAAGCCCTCCCCAAAGCACTTCCTTGGCCTTTGCCTGGGACTGACAATGCAAGACACATTGTGGTTGTGAGCTAAGGGCCAGGAAGGAACTCTCCAATGTGCTGACTCCAAGGACTTGCTTCTAGCCCTGTCTCATTTCAGAGATTCAGCACATAAGGAAAAACCACCAAGAAGGCAGCCAAAGGAAGTCTGAGAAGCCAAACAGAAAGCAGGCAGGCTCGGATTCCAGAGATGATTCTGCCCTGGAAGATAATTGCAAGTCCCCCTCTCTGTCCGGGTTCTTGTTTTCTCTCTGGCTCTCCTTTTCTACTTTGTCTGGAGGTGGCAGGAATGCCCAGAACCGGCCTTTTTGAGATCACTGCAAAAAGAAATTAGACACTATCACACACTGCCAGGAACCAAATATGAAGTTTATTTATGCTTTTCCAATCAGATGAAACAACCAGCAACTTCCTCCTCCAAAGGTTTCCTTCTCTCTCACCTTCTCTGTGACAAGCCTGTGGAGAAGGCGGAAGTGGATGTGTGGACATGTTTACAGGCGGGATGAAAAAAAAGTAAAGGTGGGATGAGCTATGACAAGGCAGGTGTAGTAACAGATCTGCTGAGTGTGCCTTTTCCCACTTGTCTCGCTGGCGGTTTTCAGTTACTACAAGGTGTCAGAGGCTTGGGTCTCTTCAGTAAAGAGAAGAATCCATGGTGTTGGTGGGGTGGCTGGGGTAGGGGATAGGAACTCCTGACGATCGGTTTCTTCATAAAGGCAGGCCAGAGACAAGGATATGTGTCCTAAAGGAGGAAAAATATATAAATTTGCTTTTATGATTCAAAACAAAGATGGTATAGAAGGGCACAAAGTAAAGAGCATCTCCCTCCTACTCTCCCAGTCATGCACTTTGTCCTCGGAGGCAGTCAGTGCTATTGTCTCTGTTCTCCCAGAGATATCTTCTACACACAGAAACAACTGGAGATTCCCTCCCCCCCAAACTGCCACGTTGTTTTCAGTAAGCTCTACACCCAACATGGGGCTTGAACTCATGACCCTGAGATCAAGAGTTGCATGCTCTACGGACTGAGCCAGCCAGGTGCCCTTGGAGACCCCCTTCTCACACAAATGGAACACATTAGGCCTACCCTTCTTTGCTGCTTTTTTTTTTCTTACCAACATCAGTGCAGAGAGCTTCCTTTTCTTTTTTGCTGTTGCATAGTATTTAATTCTATGAATGTACGACAGTTATTTGGCCAGGTCTCTACTGAATATTTAGGTCATTTCTAGTGGTGTGTCATTACAGACAAGTAATCTTGTGTGTATATCCTTTTTTTTTTTTTTAAGATTTTATTTTATTATATATTTTTTAAAGATTTTATTTATTAGAGAGAGAGAGACAGCGAGAGAGGGAACACAAGCAGGGGGAGTGGGAGAAGGAGAAGCAGGCTTCCCGCGGAGCAGGGAGCCCGATGCGGGGCTCGATCCCAGGACCCTGAGATCATGATCTGAGCCGAAGGCAGACGCTTAACTGACTGAGCCACCCAGGCGCCCCAAGATTTTATTTTTGAGTATTCTCTACATCCAGTGTGGGGCTCAAACTCACAACCCGGAGATCAAGAGTCACACGCTCCACGGACTGAGCTAGCCAGGCGCCCCATGTGTATATCCTTTTGCATGTGTGCAAGTGTAGCTATAGGATTAATTCCTAGCTGTAGAATTGTTGGGTCAAAGAGAAAGGGGAGATAAACAGCTGTGTCATTAAATAAATGACAAAGTGAAGTAGAGTGAATGTGTTTAGATTTGCCAGAAGAATTCCAACGCTTCTGCATTCATGGCCAGGAAATGGAATCCTCATTAGGAAAGTCATAAAGTCAGACCTTGAGTGACAGGCCTGAGCTGGTGCTTTATGGTTGTACAAGGGCATCATAGAGTAAGATCTATACTTATGTATCCTCCTAAATGAATCCACTCAGCTGCTGCTACAATGGGCCCTGGTCTGGAAGATTCCAAGGATAGTTTGTGTCACTGTCATGCAAGTCATCCCTCACCCCCAGTAGTGAAGGCTGCTCCCATTTCAGGCCAGAAGAAGGAGCTAGAGACATCATGCTAGCCTTGGGTGCCCTCCATCACCATCCTAATTCTAAACAAAACCCACTCTGCACCAAAGCTACGCCACCCAAAGCAGGCACTCCCTCCACTGTTTTAAATGTGATGTGTTTCTTGCTCATAAAACACAAGCTATATTCTTTATTACCTAAAAGTTAATTTGATTATGTTCCATAGGAATCCTCATCCTGGATTCCTAGTCTTGGCCAATCATATCGTAATACATGGGCATTTGGGGGAAATGGTACTCTGGATTTGAGAGCTGGGGATAAAAAAAAGCCAGACCCATCCTTGTGGCAAAAATTCCTAGTTGTCCCCAAATATCCATTCTCCCCTTTTTATTTATTAATGAATCCTCTCCCCTCTCCACTTTTAAGCTGGACACAGGTTCTACCTAGAATAAGTCTATCTTTCTGTCCAAGTTCTGGCCAATGGGATGTAAGCTGCGGTGTGTGCAACGTCTGTGAAATGTCCCTAAAACAAGTGGGTGTACCCTTCCCCTTTCATTTCATCTTTCCTGCTGGGTAGGGTACAGACATGATAGCTGGAGCTGGAGCATCCAACTTGGGCCGCAAGGTAAGCTTTGGAATGTTGGGACATACAGTGGAGCAAAAAGAGAAGATATCTGGAACCTGGGTACCTTGGATCACTTACCTCCAGACTTTTTTGGAAGAGAAAAATAAATTTCTATGTTAATTAAGTCATTGTTATTTTGAGTTTTGTTTCACATGTCGTTGAACCTAATCCTAACCGACACAGTTCCCCAATTTAGGAAAAACAATTCCAGCTTCATCTTGTTTCAACAGGAAATCATTAGCATCACTTGGTGGAAGTGAAGAAAAGCCATGGCAACTCTTATCCTTCACAGAGAGATGAAGGCATGACCAATGGATTTATTGGCAATAGTTTTGATACCTGGGCTTCATATTTCTTCCATTTCAAAGGCAGTGATGAGATACTCCTTTGGAACAATCCCAATGAGGCTGTTCAGTTCTCCTACCCACCAGCCATACGCGTTATACTCCTGAGAAATGAAAAGAGAGTGGTTTCAGTTGGAATTCAGTCACGTTTCTGTTAATCTCTGACAGTGATTGCATGGGAGATTATGTTGGGTGGTTTCTTTGTCGACACTACAGTCTGACTTGTTAACACCCCTGATGGGATTATTAGATTAAAAAAAAAAATCTCCCAGAGGAGGAAAGCAAACTCTACCTTCATTTTGCCGTCTGCCTGTCTACGTTGTAAATCTAGTACATTCGATGCCATTGCTGAACCTAAAGAGCATGTCTTTTATCAAGCAGAGTGGAATGGCTTCTTCTGAGAAAGTTGGGCACATCCTAAATGCCAGAACACTAAAGACATTCAGGGAGTCAGGTCATAGTTCAAATCAATAATATTTACTAAGCATCGTCTATGTGCAAAGTGCTGTTTGAGATCCCATGAGATATATAATGATGAATCAGAGCATTGCTTGCTCCCTAGGAGCTTATAGCATAGAGTAATGGGCTTTGGAGTCAGATAGACTGGGACACAATCCCCACTTGGTCATTTAGTAGCCGTGTGACCTTACACTCTCCTAGCTTTAACTTCCTCTTCTGGAGGAGTAGGGATAATATCATCTCTCCCCTGTGTTGTGGGAATATAAATGTCTGATGCATAGTAGGTGCTCTAAACATTAGATTCTTCCCCCAGAAGAGTTGGGAGGTTGACAGGCACATCAGTAAAGACAGGGAGGACATAGGAGCCCCAGAGAGGAGCAAATAAGAAAGGGAATGAGAAGGTGTAAAAGAACGAGCAATCACAGGGTTGGGAGTAGGGCGCCCTGAATACAGAAGAGCTTTTCAAAAGCACAGCAGATGTTAAACACTATGGGACTGCTTCTGAAAGCACCAGAAAATATTTTCTTTCTTTCAAAGGAAGTAAAATTTAGGAATACATAGGGAATATCATGTATTCTAGTTCAACTGCATATACGGTACCATGAAGCTGTCTTTTTACACACTTGGCTGTTGAATTCTACTAGGAAAAAAAAGAAAAGAAAGAAAGAAAACCAGGTTGGTGACACAATAAAATTCCAGGTCAACTGGTTATCCTTCTTTTCCTTGGATAGCTTATCTCTCCCCTCCTCCAGCTCTGCCTCCCCTGCCCTTCCAGCAGATGACCTCTTTTCCACCTTCAGAAAGAAAAGAGAAGCCATCAGATGTGTCAACCTTCAGCCGCCAAAAGAGGAACTTACCTGTACTGACAACCACCCTTCCTTCCCATTAAAGTGGAGGAGGTGTCCTTCCTCTGGTTTAAGACTCTCTCATCATGGGTACATAAGAGCATCATGTGGGCTCCTATGTCCTGCCTGTCCTTACTGATGTGTCTGTCAACCTCCCAACTCTTCTGGGGGAAGAATCTAATGTTTAGAGCACCTACTATGCATCGGACGTTTATATTCCCACAACATAGGGGAGAGATGATATTATCCCTACTCCTCCAGAAAAGGAAGTTAAAGCTAGGAGAGCATAAGGTCCCACGGGCTATGGTTGAAGACTCTCCCTGGTAACATGGCCTTGTAACCCTTCCACTTTCTTTATTTCTTAGAGGTGAGGTTCTGTGGAGTCTGACTTCTGCCTCTAAGATAAATGGCTCCTTCCATCACCACGAAATGTATTCAAGTTTCTTTTGTCTTTGGAAACAGTGATTAAATAGTCCCCACCTCATGCCTACTTCCCATTTCTACTCATCTATGCTAATTCACTGTCAAACTTACTGAAAGAGTTTACTTCACTTTCTACCCCAACTTCTTGCTTTCTGTTCCATCTTCAAGCCACTCTACTCAGGCTTCTGCTCCTATCACTCCACTTACACTTTTTCTCCACGGTCTCCTATAACCTCCGATTGCTCAAATTCTATGGTATTTCTCGGTCCTTAACTTCATCTCTCAACAGTGCTGGCAACTATGGACCCTTCTTGAGGCATTTTATTTTCTTAATTTCTGTGATAATTATACTCTCCGGGCTTCCCTCTTACCTCCTTGGTTGCTTCTCATTCTCCTTTGCAAGCTCATCTTTCTCTATCTTTCCTTTTGATGTGGTTGTTTCCAGCATTCTGTCCTGGCCCTCTTCTGACTTGATGCACTTCCTTTGAGCAATCTGATATACCTCTGTGCTTTAGCCACCATGTAAATGACTCACAATCATAGCTCCAGCCCAGATCTAAGTGTTGGATCCTAATGCCAAGTGCATGTCCATCAAGCTGCTCAAACTCAATATATCCTAAGTTTAACCCATCATCCTGCCTCTGTCTCCATTCCTACTCCCAACCAGCTCTACCTCCTGTGTTCTCTATCTCAGTGGATGGTAGCTCTATGCACTCTGTTAATCAAGCCAGAAACTCAAGAGTCATTTCCAGTTGCACCTTCCTCTTCCAGTCAGTCTTTGAGTTCTGTTGATTCTCTTTTCAGAGTATTACTGGAATCCATCCACTTCTCTCCATTCCCATTGCCAATACCCTTGTCATGTCACTGTCATTTCTCATGAGGACTACAGAAACAACCTCCAAGCTCGTTTCTGTATCTCCATTCTTGTTCCCCTCCAATCTAGTCTTCATTCTGGGGCCAGAATCATTTTAATGCACATTGATAAAAAATCACTGCTTTGCTTGAAACCTTTAAGTGGGTTCCCACTGCCTCTTGTCAATGTCTTAATAAGGTGAACAAGGCTGTGCATGACCTGGTCCTGTTCACTGTTCAGCATTGTCATTTACCCCCTAAATCTAGTGGACCCTTAGTAAAACAGACTTTGTATCTGCTACTCCCATGGGCCACAGGCTCTCTTAGCTTGGAGCCTTTCCTCTGCCTGTTTAGCTCCTATTTCCCTTCACCCTTTCATGGGGCTCACTCCTAAGCAGCCTTCAGATCTCAATTCCTGGGCTTCTCTAGATGCTCTAGAAGCTTCTCTTTGCCCCTCTCTGTGTGGGGGCCACAACTCTGTACTGTGTACTGTGTCCTGTGCTTCCCTGGACATGAGTTCATCACGCTGTCTTGTATCTGCTGCCTTTGTCTCACTGCCAATCACGAGGTGGAAAGTCCTGTGAGAGCTGGAACTTCGCTGGTTTTGTTTGCTGTTCTACTCCCAGCACTCGGCATGGTAGCCGGCACAGATAGGGGCCAAAACATACTTGTTAAATAAGGTTATGAAGAAATGAAGGGAGCAGTGGGATTTATTCTTTCAGTTGAGCAGATTTAGTTTCAGCTAAATCCAAGATATTCTCCTGGTAATTGAACTGGTTGTGGCGGGAAGAGAGCAACTGCCTTTGGAGAGAGTTTTCCCAAATGGCTCCCTAAATACCATGAAGAGAGTCTCAAATGCCATACCAAGCGAGGCTGAGTTGATCTTAAAAAGAACAGGGAATTACCTTTTAAGAACCAGTCTTAAATAACTGCATGTGTCTACCACCCAGCCCACTGTTTCCCCACACCTTCTCATGCCCCCCACTCTCCCCCAGGCCAACTTCTCCCTACAGTCTGCATTGCCTTGTGGGAAATTACCCGGAGCCCCTCAGCCTCTGCCTGTCAGGATGTTTTAAACTCCTCTCCGTACAAATTATGTTACTGTCCATTTTCCAACACTGAAGTTAGGGCAGTTTCTGCCTTAAGTTTTCTTGTAGTGTTGCCTTTTGCTTAGCATGTTGCTGGAATGCCATTTCCACAAAGCCTTGCTGAGAGAGACACATATTCTGTCTTCCTCTCGTACTGTTACTCATAAAAACCCTAGCTTTAGCTCTTCTGCTACCTCACAGGCGGGAGGGTGGGCACAGTGTCGTCTGATAGTCTTTTGATCCATGTCAACTTGCTGAAACACATGTGAAGGGCGGTCTTCCACCTGCCATATGGTGTCATCTTCATCACCTGAGGGGCTCAGACCAGGCATTCCCTCCCTGGGGACTGTCTCAGACTCCTGACTTCGACTCATGCTCCATAGCATCCGCCTTTAGCCGTAAGGCTGGGAGTAGGGACCAAGCCTTGGGAAGGTGCTCTCTGCCAACCCGAAGAGGGTGCAAACAGGAAGCAGATGAGGCTCAGCAGGACACCTGCAAAGACCAGGCTCCCAGGCCGTGTGCTCTTGCTCGAGGGGAACACTGACCCTGCCGACTGCAGATGGAGAAGCCTCACCACAGTGCTGAGAACTGAAATGAGTGAAATCAACTCTCTGCCCTTCAAAACAAAAGAGCAGGCAGAGAGTAAGGAGGATGGCACAGTCTCAGAGACCGTAAGTACCCTGCTGTGGGAGCCTAGGAGCTTAATCAAAGCACCTACAGGTCTTGGGATCTGACTGGCTTTTCCAGATTTCATCCCTTGGCTGGATACCCAAAAAGGGCTGCAGGGCTGAGATTTTAAAGCATGAATGGAAAATTTCTAGGCTTCTCTTCCACTACCACCTCCCATGCATTGCTCCAGCCCAGTCTGAACACCACGAGGTATTTTAAAATAATTTCTACTTTGATGAATTGCTGGGGAGTCCACAATTGCTCATAATCAAAGGGAGAAAAATGCAAATGAGATCCGGCCGAGAACTATCACCACCAAACGTTTATTTCACTGCACAGTGCCAAAAAGAATTAAAACAACATTAAACTCACAGCAATCATGTTTAAACCCTCGTTTCCAAGTGCCAAATTGCACCACTCTGGATCATACAGATGTTCGTTAATTATGCTAATTTTTATTAAACTATTAAAATGGAGAGAGTACTGGCTCAGCCAGGCAGACCCCAGCTCTGAATGAACTCTGCTCTTGTCTAGAGGTGCTAATTTACTGCATTTTTATTAAGTTGCTGATTCTTGGGTTTTAGTTTTGGATGGCAGACGGGACTGAATTCCTGGGATCAACGTTTTCAATAAAGTTTGACTTCCCCTGCCTGGATGTTTAGAAAGACCAGAAAATGCTGAGACACTCCCGGGAGACCTGAAATCTTCAATGCGCAAGTGGTTCTACCTCCACGGTGGGGATACACGCCTACCACGGGAAGGGATCAGAACTGCCCAGGCTCCTCACTCCTCAACTCTATACACATCATGTATGGTATAGCTAAGGGGTTAATTACGTAACACAAGATGCTTTAGATAAGAATATAAAAAGCTGTTTTAAAAAAAGCAAACCGACCCTTTACATCAGCACTTGCCTATTGTCACGAAGTCTTTACAGAAGCTTTTCACTCAAAAATAGTGCACCGTGTGGTTTGTTCTCATCATAAATATTTCTAGGCTTGATTAGACATCCGTTTCCCTCAACACCAACCCTGTTCCACCTCCCTGAACTCCCCAAATGAAGGAATCTTGAAAGCAAAGGTGGGTTACTTGGACTCCCTTGTCTGGTTGGAGAAGCTATTGGCCTAGATGAGCAGAACATCGAGTGAACTTGAAACAGACACAGCACTCACCATCAGCAACAATCAAAAGTGTTTATGGGGGATTGCACACTGCCATAAAAGGATTTATGCTGCTAATCTCCATCAACAAGGAAAAAACAAAACAAAACAACCCTACCAAACCTGCCATAAAAAGAACAGCAAATTCTATAAACAAAAAGCAGTATGGCCACCAACCACGGACATGTTGCACAGCTTGACTCTGCCTCTAGTGGTTCCCTATTGCTGTTTATGGTTTCAAGACTATCACGGACCTCCTCAGTGCTCCTCCTGTCACAGGGCCCTGAGTCCCTGTGTGGTGCTACAAATACCCTGTCAGTAGGTGTCAGGGGATATCAGGGGGAAAACCAGCAGGCGCCTATCATAAGCCTTAAAAGAGATTAAATACCCCTACTCCATGATTGCTACATTTTAATTTCTCTCCTCCCTGCTGGTTCCTATTTGTATAAGCTCTTCCATGGCTCCCCTGGAGTAGCACAGACATGACCTGGAATGACCATCCTGTCTTGGGATGAGAATTCAATTTCTAGGCTCAGTGAATCCTAGGCTGTTCCAACAAAAGGAAAGCACCATCCTCTAGGGCACAGATTCTTAAACTGGAGTCTGTGAACCCCTGGCTTGTCCATGGATGGACGCGAAGGGTTCTCTGAACTCCTTGAATTTGGTGTAAAATTTTGTGTGCATGTGTCTATTTGTCTTTATGTCTTGTCCCTGGGGTGAAGTCCAGAACTTTCATCAGATTCTCAAAGGGTTTATGAACCCTCTACAGTTCATGAACCAGTGCTCTGTGTGTGTGTGTGTGTGGGTGGGTGGGTGGGTGGGGGATACAATGATCTTTATGGCCTGGATCTGCACTTTGGCCCAGGGTGGCCTCTCTCCACCCCAGCCTAACCCCCAGCTTTTAAAAGTACAGTGAAAGGAAGTCAAGAATCCTTGTTTCTGCCATGCTGGGTTTCTTAGGCTTCAGCCCTCCAGCTTCAGAGTCTGTTCCTTCTTCTAAGGTTGAAGGCTGACCAAGCTTCCTCATTCTTTCTAAGGCACCATCCCTCTCTCTCTCTTTTTCTTTTATTATTGAAGTATAATTGATGTACAGTGTTATATTACTTTCACGTGTACCACTAAGGCACCATCTCTTTAGCTGTGACGTCTCTCAATAGCTCCCATTCAAATCCACGTGATGGCTTTTGGAGCAAGCTGCTTGACCCCGTCTGCCCTGAGAATGTTCCTAATAGAAATGTTCTCTTTTCACATTGAATTGGGTTTCGATAAGCCTCTGTGGAACAAGATTCCCGGAAAATGTCTCATACTTTTGTTCTTTTAACCATCAAAGTTCACTATACCAGTGCTTGTAAATAAGAGAATTCCTCTTCAAGAGAACAATCAATCAGCCCCTGACTTGAAAGATCAATAGAAGCTTGATATATGTATGGGAAAGGCCAATCAATCACAGAACTATTGGTTTATGATTGCTCATTTCTCTTATCAGTGCTTGCGCATCCGACATTATCATTAGCAAAGATGGGAAATTTGAATTCCTAAGCAGAGTAGATTGTAATATTCCAGGATCAGCCAAAAACATTGTATTTTTACTCTGGATTGGCCCACAATTTCTCTACTTCTAAAATCCAGCTTTGGAAATTTAATGCTTTCTGAGGATATCATAAATTATTAAATAAATTGAGGGCTCTAACTCAGCACCCTTCCAACTGCTGAGAAAAGCAAGGCTGGGAATAAGGATTGTTCACCAAAGACAAGCAGGTGCCCATTTTTCAGCATAAGTGGTTTTGTGGGGAGATTTTGCAGAAGGGAAAAGGAAGTGGTCAGTCGGGTGGACGGTGGATTAGTGGGGTTGGAAGCTGTCAGAGGACTGGAGCTCAGCGCTCGGCTGAAACCTTGGGTAGCTTGGCAGCCTCCCCAGGCTGACACCATGTTTTAAGTTCTTGGCAATCATTTTCTCTTTTTTCCATTATTCAGAGTTTTGGTCTATCAATCATAATAAAAATGAATCATTAAATTTGCCTCAACTGAACCAGTTTTATTTATTGTTACATTTCAGGGAACTTGCTAACCTGGAGATTGGCGGGCCTGGACTGGGGAGGAGGGAAAGGCATGTGAGTGTGAGAAAGGGGGCGAGGAAAGGCTGGGTGGTCAGTGACAACAGTTGGGGGGGGGGCATAAGGTGACAACTGGACAGCTAAGAGTTGAGTGTTCTGAGGAGGAATGTGTCAGCTAGATGGGGGGTGGGGTGTCTGAGAGCACTTGAAAGCAAGGGGAAATTCAGCCTCAGGCCCGAAGCCTGGCGTGCAGGACCCGTGCACACGCTGGACACTGTTGGTGATGAAAGTGTGTGCAAAACACAGGCCGTGCGCGAGAGAAAAATCCTAAACTGTGAAGAGAAGAGGGAGGGCCGGAAGAGAAGTGAGAAAGATACACACAACTTGAACTTGGCCTAAAAAAGACAGAAAGGATAAAGGGAAGGTAAACACTTTGCAGATGGGAGAAAACAAGGTGCCAAGTGCAGAATTCAGGAACAATAAAGACAGCACCATTTCGGAGCTGATAGAATTGTGATACCATGTGAGACCGGCGTATTAATATGTATTCCGTAAACAGCTTACAGCTCTGCACCGCTCCGTTTTGCTCTGAGCGCAGTACCAGCCTCAGGCACCACAACGCAATTTGGAAACAATGTGACGGAAATGTTTAATCTGCTCGGCCCATCTGGGCTGCGTATTTCTCCAGATCTCCCTGAGAGAGGCGCCTTGAATCTCCACATTGCCTTTAATATTCTCCTAAATCACCTCCCCACTGCACTTCAAGGGCCATCGCTACAATATCACAGGTTCATCTGAAGTGCAGTGGGGGTGGGGTGGGGGGGAGGCACAAGCCAGGATATTTTTTATTTTAAAATAATTTCCAGAGATCGTCTTTTCTGCTTCCTTAGAAAAAAAAAAAAAAAGGAAAGAAAGAAACGTTATTCTACTATTGCCGGAAGGTTATTGAGGTTGTTTGGTACAAAACAGGGTAGGATAGAGTGGAATCATTCTCCAAAGAATTATTTTTATTAATCTCGATTCCCTCAATTGGACATGGGAGGGGGTGAGTAGATGCTTGTTTTCTCTTACCTCTTTTTCTTGCACCTTGCTAGGGTGATGTGTTCATTTGGGGCTGGTGCCTACTCTGCTTTATGCTCTCCTCATTGGGTATTGGCTTAACTCTGCCCTGCTCCAGACAAAGCCATCTTATTCAGGACAGGTATATGTTTGGTCCCTGCTCAACTAAATGCCCTCACCAGAAAGGGACACTGTCTATATTATTAATTTCAGCTTCAAACCTTAGGTTTTTCTCTCTTTAAGGTACAGGTGTTGAGCGTCAGATTTCTGCCTCCCCCGCCCCCCACTTGATTTTGCCAGATTCAGTGATTTGGGGCTAGAATGTAGGAAGCTGGGGTAGGTTTCAGAGAAAGAGGGGATGATAAGTCGCTGCGTTCCAGACCTTAGACAAATGAAAGAGAGTTGCACATCACCAAGAAAATTAGGATTCCTTTTGCTTTGTGAATTAAAGAAATGAATAATTTAATCCTCAAGATTGTTCCAGCGAGGGAAAGGCAACGTCCCAGTTGCGGAGCCCTACAGCCTGTCGGTGTGTTACATCATCTGCACACATAGGCGTTTCCATGACAACCGCTTATAGCTTCATTTCCTGGATCCCTCTAGGGGGTGTCACAGCCAGATCCACCTGCTTTTCACCCTACCCTCGGTGGGGTCATGGTAAGGTCGCCAGAATAAATGAACGCGGGTACTAATGATCTGTTTACTGCTGTTTATGCTCTGTGTGTGTCAGGGGCACGCACATTTAGAGAGCTCATTATGGTTGCAATTAGAATGCACCATCGCTAGATATTTAACTCCTTTTTCTTTTAAATTAGCATTTTAATAACATTCTTTGAGCAGAGAAACAAAATGACCATTTTTCACGGACAAACTTCTAGCTGTAGGTGCAACTTTAATGGCAAAGTTGTGAAGGGGAAAGAAGGAAGGGGAAAAAAAAGGCCATTTTTACTACTTCCACCCTCCTCCTTACCAAAAGGATATTTTTATTTCCTTTCTAACACACTCAATTTCCTAAATTTGTTTTGAATCCAATTATTTTGGGTGGCTTAAAGTACCATACTCTTGTTGGATGGAAATTAGCAGCGATTGAAATTAACTTTCTATGTGACCTGTGAAAGGGGCTAAAATAATTACAAGTGTGTATAAGAAACCCTCTCTCCAAAAGACCCTTGCTGCAGGATCAGGCTCTGATCCGCTGATACCATTACTGGAATATCTTTATAATGTAACTGCAAGGGCTATTTTCTTTAAAAAGTTGATTGTTTCTGTTTTAAAATTCTTAGGATTGTCTTATAGGGGATGAATGATGACAAAAACTTGTCATTACAGGAAGGAAGAATGAAAATAACAACACGGCATCATTTGCCGTTTAAAAATGGCCAGATCTTGGAGCACCAAAAAACAAGAGAGACAGAACAGGAAAGATTCAGTGTAGAGACCCACTCGGTCAGGATGTTCCATAAGGCACTGCTTTAGGAATTGGCCAACACCTTTGCTAGGTGTTTATAGATGCTCTGTTTGTGGAAAGTACAGTGAAAAATAACAATTTGAATGTTTCGATTATCTTTCCCAGTCTGTTCCATTTTCATTATTTATTTCCTATAAATCGGGACCTTGCTGAACATAATTCTGCAGACAAGGAGGTGGATGGGACAGCCAATGTGAACGAGGAGATAGATGGTGGGTGCGTGTAAGATAGATGCTATGCGTTTATGAAAAGGAGCAGTATGTCTGCATGTGAACATCCACAGAGTAGAGCAAGCAAGCGTGTAAACTATAATGGGTATTTATAGGTAAAAAAAAAAAAAGGTGCAAGGAAGATTGTATGGGAACAAGCACACTGAGCCTGAAAAGAGTTTTGCTTTTTTCCTACCCTCTTGGAATCCACGTCCAAGTTCTGCTAAGAACTCAAGCCTTTTCATGACAACAGACGGGGGATTTCACAGCCAGAAGACTCAGGAGGTCAATAGTTGAAAAGCAAGAGTTAGAAAGCACGATCTTTATCGACATCAAAACAATGCCACTAAAAAAACCCCAGAACGATAGAAGAAGGAAAATATTTAAAGACACAGCAGGAAAAAAAAAAAAAGAGCCTTTATAAAAATGCAGGTCTAAAATGTTTATGCTGTTGTATCAGCCTAGTTGCACCTTAGAATCTGCCATTTCATAAATAAAATACGGATGGCATAGACTATAATTTGGTGATAGCTACCCCAGGACATATCTAGATGCACTTGTGTTATTTTAATTAAATACTGCATTATGGTTTGTGACAACTACATAGCTACAGCGTAAATGAATTCGAAATTAAAGTGTTACTTAGGCATCCAGTAATTTTTGTTTCATTCCTCAGTTTTACAAAGCAAATAGCTATAAAATCAAGATGTTTGTTCATTTACAGATGGAGCAGGATTGTTGTTGCTGTTTTTTTCCTCCTTAATCCTCATGCACAAAAAGAAGACAGAGCTCAGAATCTGGCTCCCAACACTCTTAGCTTATGAGCCACATCACAAAGAAAAACACATCCTCTTGACTATAATGTGAAATGCTGAATATTAATTGCTGGTATTATGCTTATCTTTCTAGCCGGGTTCTGTCTTTTAACAATTATTCTGATGGGCTGCAGTCTTGCACCGCCAGGAGATTTTTCTCCTTTGTTTAACAGTTAAAAACCTATTTGATTTGATTTGATTAAAAAAGAATCTTAAAGTTCACAATGCTCCTTGGAAGTTTTAGTATCTGGAACTCTTCCCAAATACAGAATGTTAGTGGGAACAGAGAAGACGCCGAAGCTCTTTGCTAAAAAAAAAAAAAAATAATGCACATTTGTGCATCTAAAAGAAAAAAAAATATTTTTCATTCTGGCAATATTGTTTCCTTAATGAAACTGGAGAGGGCATTACAATTTGATATAATCAATTAGTTAGTTTAAATGTCACTTCACTAGCAAATTATGAGGAAGATTCAGAATATTCTCATCTAACAGGCACAGGTTTTCGCTCAAAATTAATATGGTAGGGTAAAAGGATTTTTGCTCAAATCTGAGGATTTAATTGTATCTTTAATGTGTCATATGTCAAGATGAAAGTTTTTAAATAGCAAGTTTTCCGAAACCATTGTCTATTATTTCTAGTTTGAGAATCAATATAATCTTTTTATTAGCCTTATTAAATACCATACGTCTGGCAATGTCTGCTAATCCCGGCTTTTCTGTGTTCTAACCAATTACCCCAAGTGGCCCCCCACCCCCCGCCAACTAATTCTATAAACTGAATGGAAGTTACTCCCCTATATGTTTGCAATGAAGTTATAATTTGCTTTTAATATTTTGCTAGTTTGGTTGGAGAACCGGACCCATATACTACCAAGAAAGGCTGGCAGACAGAGGTTTGGGGAGGCTGAGCTCCTTTTGAGAAAATAATTACACAGAAACAAAGCTTTTGTGACTCCTTTTAAATAGAGCACCTCACCGAAATGTCATCCAGCGTCTTTGGCAGATTAGTGAGGAGTTTATTACTAGATCTCTGTCTAATAAACGTGCAGTTGACTCTGGAGGAGCTGCTTGTTATAATACTGGCAGTGGGAAATGGAGGGAATGTCACAGTTAAAGACACAAATTTTCCCCATAATATATTCGAATGGAAACCTCTGAATCCAATACTACATGGGCATATCTAATAAATTCACAATATTTCAGTCTCAACAGGCTTCACCGGTTAGTTTTAAAGATTTATGTGGTAAAAAATTACTCAGTGATGAATATGGTTTATTCTGTGCAGTATTGGAGGTATAAGGAATTAAACTACTGTCTTTAACAGTGAATTTATTATTACCTCTGTCAAAAGACGAAGCCTTTAACAGCATTTGTTATAAATTCACCGCAAAATAAATGGCTGGAATTTTTTTACACTGGAGTTTGTAAAGCATCGGGCGATTCTGAGCATTAACCTAACCCTGCCAAGGCTTATATGGTTCTAGGTAAACAATTCTGTCTGGGCCTTATAGTTAACTATCTGATCTGGGACTTTCCACCTGACTGAAAGGTGTGTGCATGTGTGTATGTGTGTGTGTGTGTGTTGTGTGTAGAAAGTGAAGGCTCCTGTCCGGACAACAGTTTAAGGGTAAGTGGAATAAAGTGGAAAATGCATTTTTTTCTCTTTTTAAAAGATGGGTTTTATAATAAATGGCCAGGGTTTGGAGGGTAGGGTTGATATGCAATTGGGGCTCTTGTTAGCAGGTTTATATGCATGCATATGCACACACACAGAGACACACACACACACAAGCATCCTCTCCCTTTTGTCCTCTCTTGGAATGGGTGTCCCCTCATTTATAAAAATTACCTGGAAGGAATGAGGCTGCCAGGGTTTGTTCTAGACGATTGGTTCCTGTCTGGGGGAAAGGAATGGCCTCTACTGAATTTGACCGGTGTATGACCGTTGCCTTCCAGCTGACCCCAAATCCCATTCCCATCCTCCTAACTCTATAGACTCCCATTGGGGTTATTAATGAGAGAAAACACCATCATCATCATCATCTTCGTCATCACAGCACAGTGTTGACCTGCTTGTTAACATGAAATGGGGTGGTGGGGACAGGTTCTGCTTCTCTTTCATATCATCATAAATAAGAAAAGATATTTTCCGACGGTCTCCCCTTACTCGCCCCCTTTGGTTAGGTCAGAGGTGGATAATTGCTCTTTGACAGGCATTGATCAGTTTCATCACACTGTTTGGGCAGCCTGAGCCCCAGGCCTATATTCTCCCCACTTACTCCCCTGAATTACCTCCCAAATAACCCTGCCCATCCCCCCACACAGCCAAGCTGAGGGTAATGGTGCCTGAGGAAGTCCTAAATGGACACTAGATGTCACCAAACACCTCCTTTCCCTCAGAGCCCTGAAATTAAAAAACCAAAAAACCAAAAAAAAAGAAAAAAAAAAAAAACCAACCCAAACCCAATCCAACCCTTCATTTAAAGCAATTGAAGGAATTAACTTCTCTGTTTTTATGAGGCTTTTATCACATTCAACTAAGCACACTTAGGACAGGAAGTACTGCTGCATTCAGATAATTTTACAACATACACATCTCTTTTGGAGGGAATGGGGTCAAGGGAGGGGAAAGGTCTACATTCTTTAAGTAGTCCTTTGAGGGAGGAGGTGGAGAACGGGGGGCTTTAAAACCCCCATTATAACAGACATGGTGTTGTGCTAAACACAGTCCAGGTGCTGGGAACAGACGTGCTGCCTTCAGATAACAAGGAGTTGGGTTTGGAGTTAGGGTCCAGCCTCATTCTAAGTAGCTTCAGCCACGCTGGAAGCGAAATGTCACTCAGGGTGACAAAGTCGGTCTATCCTCAGCCTCCAAAGGCCTAAAGCATCTGACAGCACCATGTGTCTGATGTTAAACTTGACTTTGCCTGTAAGGCTCTCTGTTTCCATGTTAACTGCACCGGCAGAGAAGACAACCAAAGGCTGGTGTGTTTGGTCCACGGGAACATCCTCCCACCCCAGCTAAGCCACTATGTAAGTAGAAACCTTCTGTTGTGCCCAGCTGATTGCTCCGAGGCTGATCTCCATGGGCTTAAGTGGCAGGGCAAATCTTGGAGGAGCCTAAGCCCAACTCATGAGGCACACAATGTAAGCCTAAGGGATGTGGCTTGTTGACTCAGTTTACCCTAAATAGAAGACCTCATTCAGGGACCTCTTCTTTCTAGTCAATTGAGAAAGAGTTTTTCTTTCTCTCTTTAATTTGGCCCTATCTGCTGGACAGCTCACGTTGCCACTATGAATTACTTCTGGAACAGGAGGCTTAATTTTTAAATAGGCATTTATTTAAGTTCTCTCACATAGTAGAATGAGCACCTTTATTACTTAGAAAGCAGGTTCCCTAGTGAGAGACCTTGGAGCCGGGAAGAGAGTCACTTCCCTGAAAGCTGGAACTTGCAACTCATCTTACCCAAATAGAGGCTTCTTATCTTACCTCCCTTTCTCCCACTTGGAATAAATGCCCACAGCGGTGCTGGTCCACAGAAGGGCCTCACGGTCCGCAGATAAAAAGAATGAAGCCAGGGCCCGGCGCTCCTGCATGGAGGCTGCTTCAAGCACCTGCCATGTCATGCCTGGTGCCCAGGCTGAATGGATTTTTGGAGTACACCTGTTGTTGAACCCCTGCCAAGTACTGATGGCCACTAACCCCCAAATCACTTTTCCCCGCTGTTGATGTTTGGAATGTCAGACAGGACTGAGTAGCAGCCGGTGTGTATTTCAAACACAGCAGATGGATTTTTATATTAGCTCCTATTTCATGTTCAGGCAGAGCGACCGCCACACTAAAAGCCGCAGCCTCGGTGCTGCCGAGTTTGCTTCTGTGAGATTAATTCTGTGAAATTAATTGGGACAAGATTGAAAAGGAAATTAAAATGCAGCTGAGTGAACAGGCCTTTCAAACACCTTTTTCCTGCTCTATTCAAACTTGGATTCTGCGGTGGTCGCAGGCATCGTGGGAAGTAATTTACGAGAGGCAGGCTCTCAGGAGCCATCGGTTACATATGAGGAGACCTGCACAAGCGCCGCAATCTGGAGCCACTGAAGAGCGCTAAACACCCCGCTGTGGCCTGAGCTGCGTCCTTGCTTGGGGGTGGGGGTGGGGGGGGGGGGAAGCGGGGCTCAGTTCCTGTACCAGAAAAAGCTGTTCAGAAATATCTGGGCCCAAAAGGAACGTGGGAACATCCGCTAGATGCGCAGATCTGCTTCGTTATTAAAATCTCCCTTTAATATATTTTAAGGCCCAAATTGGAGCTCAGTGAATTAAGTGGGCATGAAACTGCATGGGGCCTAGGAATGTATGGATGTGTTAGGGGAGGTCAGCAGGGGTCCTGCTGATGGCGCCCATTGGTTACCGTTTCGGAGCTTGGATACGTGGCTCCGGCCTCTCATCAAATGAGAAGTCTGAACAATCCATCAATTATTGTCAGGGACAAAATCTCTCAGACCAGGGAAGGCTAGTGGATTTCCATGTAGGCCTCTTCACTGGATGGTTTTCTATTTCCAAGTAAGACGCTTTTGTGCTTTTGAGTGTCTTTGTGGAGAGTTTTGGGCAGGACAGGCTACCAGTTTTTTCTCTCTCACTTCACCAATAATTTATTGGACTCCTAGTATGTACCCAGCATTGACCCCAGAAGTTTACTTTAGGGACACCTGGGTGGCTCAGTCGTTGGGCGCCTGCCTTTGGTTCAGGTCATGGTCCCAGGGTCCTGGGATCGAGCCCCGCATCGGGCTCCCTGCTCGGTGGGAAACCTGCTTCTCCCTCTCCCACTCCGCCTGCTTGTGTTCCCTCTCTCGCTGTCTCTCTCTGTCAAATAAATAAATAAAATAAAATAAAATAAAATAAAAAAGTTTACTTTATTGTTAGTGGTAAAGAAAGGAATATGATAATAGTTACCATTCCCTAGATGCCAGGCACTTCTTTACATGAATTCTCTAATGCAAGCATCATAACCCCTGTGAAAAGAAGTTACCCCAATTTTTACAGATGAGAAAACAGAAGATTAGCAGGATTAAGTGACTTTGCTCAGGATCACATAAGTAACTCATCTGTTACTGACCTGCTTCCTTAAGAATAGGACAGGTGATGGGTATTTGGTTATCTCTGGGGTATATCTTTCTTGCCCAGCCAATCATCCTCTCTGGAAATTTTATTTTAAAAAGGACAAATAGGGGCACCTGGGTGGTTCAGTTGGTTAAGCGTCAGACTCTTGGTTTCTCAGAGTTGTGAGATTGAGCCCCGTGTTGGGCTCTGCACCTGGCATAGAGCCTGTTTAGAATTCTCTCTTCCTCTGCCCCCCTTCCGCCGCCCCCACTCGCGGGGGTGTCAAAAACAAAATAAAATAAAATATAAATATTTTTGTCTCTCTCCCCAAAATAAAATAAAATAAAATATAAAAAGGACAAATAGCTCTCTTTCTGGGGTCATTCTTGGGTCCAAAGACCCTAGGCCCTAACAGACTCTCCTGGCCCGAGGATTCTAGGATTCAAGGTTGGATCATATTTGGGCAACCATTCAGAAACATCAGGGAGTGGCAGGAGCCCAGGAATAAAGCCCAGACGCAGACCCAACCTGGCTTCCCCATCCAGGGGCCACTTCCTGTTCTTAACCTGCTCCTCCCCCCAATATTTCTTTTATCATACAAAGAGAGAGGGGAAAACCAGAGGCATTTATGAGGGCCCAAAACAAAAGAGCTTATAATTGAAATTTTTAAATTTGTTTAATCTGAGTAAATAATTAAAGCGAAACACATTTTTGTGTGGAATTTCTTTAGCAGTTTTGTGGTGACAGCCTCATCATGTTTAGAACAGGAATGCTCGAGGTGGAAGGAACCTTAGAGGTTATCCAACACAGCTCCCTCATTTTACAGGTAAGGAAACTGGTCCAGGTAAATTGAGCCACAATAGGTTGCATCTTGCCTTGCATTTTGTTTCTTTTCTTTCTTTCTTTCTTTTTTTGTTTTTTTTTTTTAAGATTTTACTTATCTATTTGAGAGAAAGAGAGCACACAAAGCAGGGAGAGGGAAAAGCAGACTCCCCACCGAGCATGGAGCCCAATGTGGGGCTCAATCCCAGGACCCTGAGATCATGACCTGAGCCTAAGGCAGACACTTAACCTACTGATCCACCCAGACACCTCTTGCCTTGCATTTCTTGGTGGAAATAGACTTCTCCAGTTCCTAACCCAGTGGACCTTTCTTGTCTGACAAAGGTTTGACTGGCCAGAGAGAAAAGTACAATGGAGATTTCCGGATACCATTTTTCTGGACTAACCTCCACTTGGGTCAGTTCTTTTCCTCCACATGTGAGAGGCAGGTTGCAGAGTATAACCGAGTCCAACAAAGGAAGCCAGTTGGGGCTAAAGTGGAATGCATTTAGGATTCATGTGAGAGAAAATTCCGGAGATTGGGAGTTGCTGAACGTCTGAATAGACAAACAGCTAATGGTAGAGGGATCTCCTTTTTCTATCTGTCTGAATTGTTTCATTTGTGCTTCTTCGAGCAAGGGAATGGATTGGGTGGCCTTTTAAAGTTCCTTCCTGTCCAAGGACCGTTATTGAGTTAGGTGATATAATAAAGGTAAATCCAATCCGAAATGCTCCCCAAGCCAACGTTAACTGGAATGAAGCTTTATGAGGGAAACTCCAGTTGAGCTTCCAGCTTTTCATTTCCTCCTCTGACACGCAGGGATTAACAGCGTGCAGAAGGGAGGCAGCTGGTGTAGCTTTTGGGGGAAGAAATGCGCTACTACACCCGCAAAGGATAAAAATAGACTTAAGACCTTCCAAAAGATGGAGAAAGAAACCAGACAGAACCAGAGCAGCAGGGTATTCTCCCTGAATCAAACTTTGTTATATTAGCTCTCAGTACGGGAGGAGAGGAAGGGGGATTGGTTAAAAAAGACAGGTAGAGGAGGCTCTCCATGTTCTTTGGTATCTCTTAAAAATACGACAGCCATGGTACCCGCAGATAGCTCTGTACTTCAGGGCAAGTCACCACACAGCCCCTTCTAAATGGAGGAAAGGGACCCCCAGTGAGAAGCCATTAACAAAGGCAAAAGACATGCAAAACAAACAAAATAATCATGACCGAGAGAGAAGGCCAGCAGACAGTCTGGCTCTGTTCTCCACCCCCCCTCCTGCGGCAGGCACCTCAGACAATGTAAACAGTTAATTTGTTCACCTGCAGGCTCTGGGCAAACAGAGGCCTGGTCACACCTGAGTGGATAACTCGATTACCCCTGTAATGCCGGTGTGGTAATGTACACAAATTCTATTACAAGGCAAACCTTGCTTTCGGGCATTTGAAATACCAATCAGGCCAATGTCCACTCCCTTCTTTGCTTCCAATTTATTCTTGGTGTATTAGAGCTGCACCAGAATGGCACTAGGATGGAGCTGAATTAGGACTCTGGAAGAAATCACTAGAAGACTGTGATCGCAGTCAGCAGGGCTTGCAGGCTTCCTACTCTTCTGCAAAAGGTTGGGTCTGAATTTGGTCCTTGTTCCAAGGGGACTTGTTGCAACCCCTGAAAGTTACCTTAAGTCAGCACTGGTCTGTTTCCTGAAGACCTTATGGTATCTTTCAAATCGAGACAAACCCTTGGCCATGGACAGAATAAAGATAAATGGCAAATGATGGGTTAATAACACAATGGGTTTTCAATTTACCTTTATGGAATCCACATACTCAGTAATTAAAGAGCAAACGGTGCTTATTTAAAAAATGTGCTTGTAGATATTGACCGACCTCATAGAGAAAGAACTTTTTAGTAAGTTACTTCAGAACCTGTTTTCTTAGCCCACCTATATAGAATATGTATAATCTTTCTTTCTTTTTTTTTTTTTTTAAGATTTTATTTATTTATTTGACAGAGACAGAGACAGTGAGAGCAGGAACACAAGCAGGGGGAGTGGGAGAGGGACAAGCAGGCTTCCCGCTGAGCCGGGAGCCCGATGCGGGACTAGATCCCAGGACCCTGGGATCACGACCCGAGCCGAAGGCAGTCGCCCAACCAACTGAGCCACCCAGGCGCCCTGTATAATCTTTCTTTACAAAGGATGATGATACTGAGCCATCAAATGGTAGCCTGTGAGTTCTGAATCATCTTCACATTAGTGATGGATCTGCAATAATCTATCCTTTTATTTTTTCCCAATTGTTTTATGATCAACAACACTACTTGTGAGATGGTTAGTTGGGGCTAGGGATTAACTTTATGACTGAGGAAGAGAATAAAGTTAGCTGGCTCTTGTGGGGTTGGATTCACTATCTTGATCTTATCAGCACTTGTTCAAACCGAATGAGCCAACTAGCTCTGACTGTCCCCCCCATCATAATTATATTACGGTCTTGTTTATCTGTAAATGACATAAGAAGATGGTTTACCAAGACTGAGTGTTTTGAAGAGAATTATACAGTAATAAATTATGTACATAATGATGACCTTTTAAGTACCACAAGACCCTAAAAAGAATAAATTGATTGGCATGGCTTTAGTGTTATTATCTACTTTATTGCATTTTTAAATTTGAAAATTAGTTCCTGAATCTGAATTTTCAATTAAACTTTTCCCTAACAATTATAAATCAATGGGAATTTACTTTATGTGTGAGGGAGCCATGTAATGCACACAAGAGAAATATATGACATGGAATAATTTTGGTTATGGGGACTACATCATTGAGAGTGAAAAAATCGATTTTTTAGAGGGGGGCGGGGCAGGAGGAGAGGGAGAGAGAGAGAGACTCTTAAGCAGGCTCCATACCCAATGCGGAGCCCGACGCAGGGCTCCATCTCACAACTGTAAGGTCAAGGCCTGAGCCAAAATCAAGAGTCGGATGCTTAACTGACTGAGCCACCCAGGCGCCTCCCCAAAATTGACTTTTGATCCAGACCCCACACTCTATGTCCTTACCTTGCTCAGAATTCGGATGAGGTCACCCCTTTGGAAGGACAGTTCGTCTGGCTGGTCACCATGGCAATCCCATAGGCCCTGGTAATAACTGGTATAGTCCACTGGTCAAAGAGAGGAGAAATCAAAGTTAAAAGGACTCTGTCTTTTTCCATGGAGCCCACATATTTACTGCAAGTGGAAACCAGGGTTCTAATATTGCCCCTAGGAAACCTAGGATTCCGGGGGGTGGGGGGAAAGAAACAGCCAAACACTCAGCATGAGCAAAGGACTGTGGGAAAAGGAGATCATTAACTAATATTAAATATTTACAGATTACCCTAAGTCAGATGTTATTCAATAATATGATAAATACATTCATTTATTAACAAAAGAAAAACAGGCAGGTAATTTTTTACTTGGTTTGTAAGTAAGCGGTGCAGAGATTTCCTGCCAGATTTTCTTGATCCAGGGCATCTAAACTATCCAGCGCTTGTCTTCAAAATGCATTTGAAGGAACGGGGTAAGTCTCCAACTTCTGCCTATTTACAGAGAGGCTGAGTCAGCCAGCTTGTGTCTGCATCACAATCTCACACATTGGTCTCTTCTGTTACACAGGAACTTCATCCTGGGCATTTCCCACCCAGATTCTGTGTGAGGTAATCCCCCAATAAATACGGTTACGAATAGCCCAGTCTTTAAGTGGAACCAAGGGGGGTGTCTCATCCATTACAACTAAATTCTGGGTGGGCTGGCCCTTTTCCAGCATCTCATTTGTAGACCCTGAACATGCCTGCCAAGATTTATCTGCAAGCCCCCAGGGGGACAGAAACCAAAGTGATCTGCATTAAAAATGAAAGCAACTGAAGAGGACAAACCAAGCTTTCGAAGCAGCTGGAGAGATTTACTGGGCTTCTCAGCAAGACTAGATGGCAGTGATGCTACAGGACAGCCATCGATTCTTAGCAATGAAGAATCTGTATTGATCTTCTTCTACCCGGAAAGGTTAAACACTAGAGCGCAAAGTGGGAGAGGATCTGGGGATTTGAATGGCAGGAGAGCGGATGCCCACTGGACCAGGGATGATGTGGCTGTGCTTCTGTTCCTTCGGATGCTACAGGGGAGAGCGGTCAGCAAAGAACCTACCAAAGATGAGATTCTTGTTGATGGGAGTCAGGAGTCCTGGGTTCTAATTAAAATTCAAGTGACTTTTGGGGATCCTATTTGTACCAGTTTCTACCTTTCCCTTTGTTTTGACCCTCCCATGAGGAATGATAGTGCTGGTCACTGAGGATGGGAATAGATGGGGGAAGGCAGGTGGGCAGTGTGGGTGGACAGACGCACTGGCTATGTTTACTTTCTAAAAATCTTGTTCCTAACTTATCAGCAATTCAAATAATAAAGGCACAGGAAAACAAGATCCCTGTGTGTATCTGGAAAAGAACTTTAGTAGGAACCTTAAAGTGCACAAAAACCAAGGAGGGACAGATCTATTTAATTAAGACTCAGATGCTGCAAACAGAAGTAAACATGTTAACCATATAGAAATGAGCATGTTTTCTTTTAAGAAGGTAATTGTATATGCAGTAAACAACAGAGGGCAGCAAACAAGACAACCACACTGGAAACCATTAGTTAAGAATGTGTTCAGAAGAAAAATACATTGGGAGAAAAATGCTAACTATTGGAAAGACAAGGCATGTATTTTGGGGGATACCAGGGCATGAAATAATAGAGAAATATCAGTCCCTGAAGAGTGAAAATAGTTTTCCCAGAGGATATATTAATGTATTTTTAGTTATAATGGAATTGATTAATCAGCTGAAGATTTTGACAAAATTAGAAATGAAAAGTGTATATATATATATATATATATATTTAAGGATTTTATTTATTTATTTGTCAGAGAGAGAGAGCACAAGCAGGGGGAGCGGCAAGCGGAGGGAGAAGCAGGCCCTCCCGTTGAGCAAGGAGCCCAATGCAGGACTTGATTCCAGGACCCTGAGATCATGACCTGAGCCGAAGGCAGACGCTTAACTGACTGAGCCACTCAGGGTCCCTATATATACATATATTTTATTTATTTATTTATTTTTTAAAGATTTTATTTATTTATTTGAGAGAGAGAGAATGAGAGAGAGAGAACACCTGAGAGGGGATAGGGTCAGAGGACGAAGCAGACTCCCTGCCGAGCAGGAAGCCTGATGCGGGACTTGATCCAGGGACTCCAGGATCATGACCTGAGCCGAAGGCAGTCGCTTAACCAACTGAGCCACCCAGGTGCCCTATATACATATATTTTAAAGATTTTATTTATTTATTTATTTGAGAGAGAGAGTGAGAAAGCACAAGCAGGGGGAGCGGCAGAGGGATAGGGAGAAGCAGGCTCCCTGTTGAGCAAGGAGCCCAATGTGGGGCTTGATCCCAGGAACCTGGGATCATGACCTGAGCTGAAGGCAGATGCTTAACTGAGTGAGCCACCCAGGCATCCCAGAAATGAAACGCATATTGACGTCAATATTCTTCATGCATTTATATGTTATAGAGAAAATAATTTCTAAATATAGATTTGTAAAGCACAACTTGGTATTTCTGAATGATAAGAAGACTGGCAAAGTTGTCTTGGCTTTGTCTAACTTAGCAGATGGTCACTGTGGGGTACTGCTCCCCATTTGCCTGGAAATGCTCCTAAGATTACGAGTACTTTTTGGGTATATATGTAAAAAGTGACTTGATATTGGCATATAAGACACCAGAGGAGAATAACTGGAAATATACCTATTCTAAAAGCAATATAGATCATAGGGAAAGCAAGAAGCTAGGAAGAAAACAAGAGCCTTCCAAGAAAAAATATAGAAAATGCCTTTGGTTCTTCATAAGCTAAAGGCTAAAAGAAGATAGAGCTCAGGAATCTGGCAGATAGTTTACCTAGCCCAAGAACCAGAATTGTCAGAACTAGAACCATAAAAGGACAGCTTCGAAAAATAAGCAGAATGAAGGGCTAAACATGGGGACTTGCTGTCCAGACAGAGGTATTCTGGTACTAGGGAATTCAGTGAGGAGGAACACCTTAACTGGACAAGATTGGACTCGGTATTGCAGACTCCCTGTTTAATATAGGTGTGACTTGCATTTATGTGTATGTGTGCACACAACTTCTCTACATTAATTCCTTAGCATTCAACAGACATGTCCACAGCGCTTACGAAGTGCCTGGGACCATGTGGGATGCTGGGAATTCCACATTGGCCACACACCGTCCCTGCTCTTTGGGCTACTGTCCAGTGGGGGAGGTACTGGGAAACAGAGTCGTACAGATATTTACTTATCTACAATTGTGATATGTCTTCAAAGGGGAAGTTGAGGGTGCTGTGTAGAACAGGGAAGCTAACTTCACGGAAGGCTTCCCGGAAGCTTTGGTTGTGTTATAAACGCCTGACTGAGAGCGGGTGTTATTTAAAGATCTTGAAGAGGGGACGAGGTAAGGTGGAGGAGGGCTTCCTTCCTGACCCTTTGCCTCTGGAAGAGCTTAAAGGCCTGGAAGTTTGCCGGGGCAGTCCAGCTTCTCCCTAAATTTGCCCAGGTCATAAACAGGGGAATGCCTGAGGAGACTGATGTCTTTAGACCAGTGAGGAATTGGGAGCCTGAGAGAGGATTTCCTCTGTGGACTGGATTGAGGTTCCTTTAGGTTTACACGACTCTAGCAGCAGTCTGAGATCAGACATGGTGCAGCATTCTGACCATTTAATTAATTCAAAGCATCCTCATTCTCATTTTGAGGACATTATTCCATCTAATTATTTTTTTTCCAGTCTGTCCATTTGGAATGAAAAACAAAAGAATAAAGCTTAATGCTAGCATTTCTCAATGTCTCTCCAAAAAACGTAACTCTGCACTAAATAAAGCCTGGTAATTCAAAAGCAAAGCACTAATATATTCAGCATAAAACAGAGGACCTAGAGCAATAATGACACCACTAATAACTAAAACAGTTATAACAATTAACAACAATTACAATGATAGAGAAGCTAATGGGTATGATCACTGCATTTAAATTGCAAGCAGAGCTGAGAAGGACTTTTTCTAGAGAAAAAAAAGGGAGGGCAGCATCTTATTTTCTTTATCCCATGTAAGAGAAGCTAAGCTCCCAGCAAACAAAATGTCATAGGAAGAATAGCGATAGTCTAAGTTTAAAAATATATTGTTTTCTCTCTTCTCTAGGTATTTATTGCAAAGCATTTGCCATTGCACACCAAGTTCTTTATAACCAGTAATAGTCATTTCTCCTGTAAAGGAGGCCAGGTTGGTACTACTGTTGACAGGGTCAGAATTTGAAAATGAGCCTCTATGACATGGAGAGTTCCAAGGTAAAAAGGACCAGGATACCTTTTTGCCTGTCCTCCTCCTTAGAGACAACAGAACTTGACTGTGCTCCGTCCAGAATTCATATGTCACCTTGGGCTTTTGTTTGGGAGACACTGGGTAGCTCCAGAATTCAAGTTGTGACCAAGAAAGAGAGGCTAAAAGGCAGGTCAGCATGTTGTTTACATTTGCTTGATGAACCAAGGGCCTGTGCTAATGAGACCTGGTTATTGGAGCAACTACTTAACAAATTATGGAAAAGAGAGACAGAATGAGAAGATGGATAAAGCCAGTCCTTGCTAGACCATGGGTAGGTGAGAAATGGACATAGAAGGCCAAAGCAGTGACCCACTGGAAGGGAATTGGAGTATTTTCTGAGCCAGGCTGGAGAAGTCCACCATGTTCAGTCCATTAAAACAGACTCAGTCCGATACCTTACTGTTTCAGAACGAAAGGCATAAAGAAATTTGCCAGGATGCCTGGGAGGCTCAGTCAGTTAAGCGTCTGCCTTTGGCTCTGGTCATGATCTCAGGGTCCTGGGATCGAGCCCTGCATGGGGCTCCCTGCTTCTCCCTCTCCCTCTGCCCCTTCCCCACACTCATGCACCCTCTCTCAAATAAATAAATAAATAAATAAATAAATAAAATCTTAAAAAAAAGAAAAAAAAAAGAAATTTGCCAAGCTCCGCTGGCTAAGACACTAGAACAGGAAGAGCTGCTGAACATTACCATTTGCTTGTTTTCATAGCCCTTTAATCTTGAGTTTTGAAATTTCTATGGTCCTTAATGTTGTAAGTTTGATCTTGAACTGGATGGAGAACACTCACAGATCCTGATCTTCATCTCCTATGCTCCTTTTATTGGGCCAAAATTGTAGCTGGCTGATGCTCAACTTATGTTTGGTCTTGGGAAACAGGTTTCAAAAAGTAAGAGTTGCAAAGCCCTCTGTGGCTTCCCTGTTTCTTTCGTGGAATCACTCCACTGGTATATGAACTAACATGGAAAGGTGCCTTAGTGGTGGAAGCTCATCAGTGACCACATTTCTGCCCTGCAGAAATTACCGCTTGTGGGCTCCTTTTTGGCTGAGTTTGCCCACAATTTTAGAGTGAAAACAACCTGTTTGGAGATCTTCCTTGGTCAGATATTTGATGTATCTAAGGATGAGTTGTGCCTCTAGCTCGGCTTTTTATTTGACATGGCCGACCCAAGCCAATGGACAGGAGTTTTTGTATAAACAACACAGAACGAGTTTTCTTTTTGGTTACCTGGACATTACCTTCTCATGATAGGGAAGGGAGATAAACTCTCATCACGGAAGACACTTAGTGTTAGACTGTTAGGCTGATGGGTTGCAATTTAGTGAGAATCTGAGGTGTTGAAGACTCACTCATTAAAATAACCCTGTTACTAACAGTCATGCTGTAAACTGAGCTCTTTATAGATTGAACAATCAATACTACAAGGCTGTGATAGATTTTCTAGGTAACAGAATAAAATAAAAGAAATTATATCTTACAGGGTCATTAACACCCAATGAGGATAAACTGAATTCCTTTTTTCCCCCCTCTTCTGATAAGATCTAGTTGGGCTTTAAAAATGTTAGTAATTCTATCGCGGGAAAGCACAGCATTTCTGGGAACAGGATCCCTGGAAGAGTTCTGGAGAAGAGTACGTGGATTTTAAAGGTAACCCTGATATGGGGCGCCTGGGTGGATCAGTCATTAAGCATCTGACTTCTGCTCAGGTCATGATCCCAGGGTCCTGGGATCCAGCCCTGCATCGAGCCCTGCATCGGGCTCCCTGCTCTGCAGGAGGCCTGCTTCTCCCTCTCCCACTCCCCTTGCTTGTGTTCCCTCTCTCGCTGTGTCTTTCTCTGTCAAATAAATAAAATCTTAAAAAAAAAAAAAAGGTAACCCTGCTAGCCATAGTATCTTTTAGGAGAAAACACCCCCCCCTCCCCCGCTCCCACCAAACCCTGCCAAAGACATGTGACACTTGAGAAAAAAACTAAGTGAACCGAACTTGTGTAGCTTGTCTGTTACATAAGAATTCACATTGTCCTAGAGTTCCCTTTTATATGCCTTCATGGGCCTGCCTACCCTTTCCTTGGACCTGTACATTTTATTGTTATAAAGCTAAGTGATGACATTTGGATGCTCCATATTTGTTGCCATTTCTATAGCTCCTTTGGAGAAAAGGCACTGTATAAATTCAATAAATAAATAAGTAAACACAAATAATAAAAATTCCTGCCTCAGATTCTGCAGAGAGAGCAAAAAGTCCTGCTTTTTTTTTTTTTTTTTAAGATTTTATTTATTTATTTGACAGAGAGAGAGACACAGTGAGAGAGGGAAAACAAGGAGGGGGAGAGGGAGAGGGAGAAGCAGGCTTCCCACTGAGCAGGGAGCCCGACGTGGGGCTCGATCCCAGGACCCCGAGATCATGACCTGAGCCGAAGGCAGACGCCCAATGACTGAGCCACCCAGGCACCCCAAAAAGTCCTCTGTTTTTTAATCACCAAGTCACCAATCATTATAACTGGTGGGAAGTATAAACCATAGAAACATATTTAGAGTTCACTACACTTTAACAACATCTATTTTGGCAGAAGGAAGCATGAGGAACAAAAGGTTTTTTTTTTAACTTACTTGAAATAGAGCTGTTGAAACAGTTAAGAAATAAATCTCCCCTCCTCATCCCCCCACCCAAGAGAGAACCACAGAAAGAAAGGTTGAATGAGGAAATGTGATGAGGGAGGAGTCTGAAACTGAATTTTAGACTTTTGCCAGAGACTGCTGCTTCCTGAATGGAGTTTACTATAAAGTTGGCCACAGGAAGTTTAGAGTTATTCCATCCAAGCTGTCCATATGAAGCGTCTCTTTCCTGCACTGGTGATAGAAGTTGGTTGAGAAAAGACATGGGACATACGTTGGTCAGAAAACAGATTTTCTGTTGGAATTCTGCACATCGAGTAGGAAACAGTAGAAAATAGGTTTCAGAATGGACTTAATTATATGGGTTCATTGTTACAAGGTGCTCACTGGAAGCTACGTTATTCCTGGACCACACTTGTGACAGTTCTTTCTTTCTCTCCTGCTCTGGCATCTGACTTCTGATGCTGCCTCTTCTCCCTGGGAGAAGTTGGGCATTGACGAAGTTAGGTCCTTCACTAAAACAGTTACATATCCACTTCCCTTAGAACATGAACCTTAGGAGAAGGGGGCCTTACCGAGTGGATAACAAAGAGAAAAAACAGCAAAAAGACGAGAAGAGAGAGGAGAACGGGAAAAGGAAGGGCCAGGGAAATGGGGAAGGACCAGGGAGGGAGAGTTGGGACGAACTCCTAGGCTTAAGACTTTCATAGAATCTCTAAGAAAAAAATCAGCTAATATCTATATCAGCCACAATTTAGGCTCTGCTGATGAGATGAATGTCCTTGAGGTGGCCCTTGCAGTTCACATTCCTTCACTGACAAGGGTGGAATAGGTCCTTGGTTCACTTAAAGAGGCTTTGGAGGGGCATCTGACCTTAGAAAAGGATGGGCTCACTAACTGCCTGAAGCATGGTTAACAGTCTGGGATGAATAAGATGTAATTTTGTATTCAACAAACCTGTTACATATTCATTTCCAGATGTGCCTGGAATCAAACCAGGCCATCAGAAGTCAGCATCACCAGGGAGTTCTATCCTTCACCCCAGGTTCACTTTTCAGATCTGACACATTTCCATTCCCCTCTGAACTTGCAATCTCCAGGCCTCTCAGAGAGGAGACATTTCCATTCTTTCCATTCTCAATCCTTTGATCTCTTAGAGATGAGGCAATTCTATTTTCACTGTACTGATTTAGGAAATACTGATAGGAAAAAATAAATATCCGGTTTGGTTTCTTACCCTCTCTAGGATAAATCTTAGCTGTTCTGGGAACATTAATTAAGGTGAGTGGCTGCTTTGAAGGTTGAGATATTTACCTGTCCAGTCATCTTTTTTTTTTTTTTTTAAAGATTTTATTTATTTATTTGAGACAGAGAGAATGAGAGACAGCATGAGAGAGAGGAGGGTCAGAGGGAGAAGCAGACTCCCTGCCGAGCAGGGAGCCCGATGCGGGACTCGACCCCGGGACTCCAGGATCATGACCTGAGCCGAAGGCAGTCGCTTAACCAACTGAGCCACCCAGGCGCCCATACCTGTCCAGTCATCTTATCTGGGGCTTTTGAGGTTGACACACCAGTACCCTCTTAATTAGTGAGCCCAGTAATATTTGTAGTCTGAACAAAAGTGCCTTCTCCAGTCAGAAGCCTGAACGTTCTACCCAGTACCTATATATTTGTGAGGCTCTCATACCTTCTTTATGTGGAGTGCCATTCGCATCCTCTTCTAGATCATGCTCTTCATCTGAGGGGATAAACATGATCAGCATTAGCAATTAGTAGTTGATAGTCTTATGCTCTTTATACTGGTGGGTCTTCTTTCTCATCATGCTCTTTTCAAGGCAATAATTGTTCTTCTTTTTTTTTTTTTAAATCATCTTGCATCTTCAAACTGGCCCTCTCCTTCCCTCCCCATTCATTCATTCATAAATGTTTTTAAGCGCTTACTATATGCAAGGTGCTACACTAGGAACTGGAGGCCCAGCAATGGACAAGACTGGCAGGGTCCATGCCCTTGTGGAGCTTTCAATCCACTGGATTATTTAGGCACCTATCACTAGAATCCTGATCCTTTCCCTCAAGCTCTATTTCTCCTCTCCTTCTAGAATTCTTTTCTAAATGTATGGTTTCTATGTAAGCATCCAGAGTTATGGGTGTGTGTGTGTGTGTGTGTGTGTGCGTGTGTGTGTGCATGTGTGTGGCTAAGCATGTGTTTAAAAGCTCCATGATTAATTAGTCCTTAATGTATCAAGTTTTGTTCAACTGTAGCAGAAGCTGGTCATGTAGGTAATTTTTTGTTCCTAGTACTTAGGGCTTATAGTTATCTTTTTACTGTTGTTATTCAGCCTGCCTTGTTCATTAGAGTGTAAGCTCCTGAGGGCAGTTGGAATGGTCTTTTAATTAACTGCTGCAGGTACACAATGGGTTCTAAGTCAGTGCTGTTGTCTAACTCCAATCAAGTGTTTATATGGTCAAAGTCACAACATGATTGGCCTGTTTCTTACCCTCATTAATCTGTTTCATCTCAGACTTCATACTACCTGATACCATGGGAATTGGGTCTTTACAAAGAAAGCATGAGTACCAGACTCATATTAAGCCATTTTCTATGTGGAGTAAGATGAGCAAAAACACAGTTGCTATTCTCCTTTTCATCATCTCTGCGCATGCTCTCTCTCACTCACACACACACACACACAAACACACAATGAATGGGGCATAATAAGCAACATTTTGAGGATTGAATACTTAGGTTTACTTTCTCTTCCTGGGTCTTGGGGCACTTACCTGGCTTGTTTCCCCATACTTATGCCACTAAATGAAACTTTTGAGGAGATGGCCTGGGGACAGTTCCTTTTTTTTTTTTTAAATATAAGTTTTATAGGGCGCCTGGGTGGCTCAGTTGGTTGGACGACTGCCTTCGGCTCAGGTCATGATCCTGGAGTCCCTGGATCAAGTCCTGCATCGGGCTCCCTGCTCGGCAGGGAGTCTGCTTCTCCCTCCGACCCTCCCCCCTCTCATGTGCTCTCTCTCAAATAAATAAATAAAATCTTTAAAAATAAATAAATAAATATAAGTTTTATAGAGCAATATGAATTCTGGTATGTCAGAATGGGGGAGGTAAACTCTGAGCTCATAAGTAAGAAGAAACAGCACAAACAAACGTTAGAGCACTATAGAACATTAAAGAAGTAATCGATTTCACATTAAAATGATACAATTTCCCTGCAAAAAATAAAAATTAAGGGATTGATATTCTAGGGAAATGAGTCATATGTCACCCAGATTAAAAAATTATCATATATGGGTACCTGGGTGGCTCAGTCATTAAACGTCTGCCTTCAGCTCAGGTCATGATCCCAGGGTCCTGGGATCGAGCCCCGCATTGGGCTCCCTGCTTGGCAGGAAGCCTGCTTCTCCCTCTCCCACTCCCCCTGCTTGTGTTCCTGCTCTTGCTATCTCTCTCTCTGTCAAATAAATAAATAAAATCTTTGAAAAAAAATTACCATATATGTAATGTATATTTGCCCTACAAGATTCTGTGGGGAAAGAACTCAACTCTTCTTACCTTCATGTATGGCCTCACAACAGAGAATTTCCTACTGACCACCTGTAGTGCCCCCCCAACTCCCCCTGCCCCGTGATGAGGAATAAAGATGTGAGATAATGGAGGAGTGAAATCAAATATCGGAAATAGACCTTGCTGAAATAAATCATGTCAAACATGATTCTTTGCACATTGTCTTCCTATTACTTGCCCACTTCCTTCCTTCCTCTGCCCTGATGCTTTTCCTTTTTGACATGGGACCAATTTCACAGGATTGAAAACATTAAAAGAAGAGTTGGTACGGCCTCAGTTTTAGAGATACCCGATAATTTGGACAGGGAGCATCTCTTCTGCTGATACCAAACAACTCAATCACAAAGACCAATAATTTGCTGTGCTTAGGCACTTTTGCAGAGACGGTTTATTCTACCTCGGCTGTCTGTGCCCAGATGTCTCTTCCTCCCAATTCTAATCAATGTAAATTGGGTCAGATCTCCGCTGTGAATTACAAATTGGATCCGAAGTTGGAGGGTCACCGTGCCTGTGACTCCACCTCCTTCCCACCACCATTAGATGGGAAGCTACACCAAAGATCTTTTCTAAATAAATCAGACTTTATTGTAAAACTCGGCCACTGACGAGACATAACCTCATTAGCATTGATTTTAAAATAAATTATTGAAAGTGGCTTGCCTGCTCTTTGCATTTGTAAAATAGGAGAATGTAAATGTATTTGCAATGATAAAAATGAAAACTAAACTTGATTCCTTTATCCTTTCAGGCAACAGCACTTAATCTAGTCATGATACAAAAATGGGAAAAATAAAAATCCGTTCTATGCCGTTCAATTCCAGACCAGATACTCTGATTTCCTTTGCGCCTGTGGAGTCACCTAGAAAGAAAGCAGAACGCTGGCCATAACTCTAATCCCCACATCTATTCTATCTGACGTTGACCTTCCCGGGGGGCTGAAAGGGGGCTCAAGTCAAGAAGCCTAGCTACGGATGCAAGAGGCTGGGTGCTGTGCCTTTGAAGGTGTGAGCATGGAGGTTCCGTCCCGTAGGGAAGGCAATGCTCTTCACAGCTGGTGTACAAGACAGCAGTTCTCAGCACCTTCCCAGCTGCAGAGAGGTGGACACTTTACCTCGGATCCTTCAATGAGATCAAACTGGCATCGTTCAAACTCCAAAGTCGAGAAAACCAATTACGTGGCCCCAAAAAGAAATGTCTCTTTGCTCACAAAAGAGGGTGGGTTAAACAGCTAGATTTCTTTCTCTCTCTCTCTCTCTTTTTCATCTGTAAAATGAACCTTCAATTTTAAAGAGATTATTTTGAAAAAAAATTTTTCTTTAGGCTAAAGAGCTTATTGAACTTCTTTATAAGAATATTATTAGGCATTTTAGCATTACATCTACTGGAATACATCTTCATTTAAGAGATAATTAAAATTTATGTGCAAGCTCAACTTTAAACAGTAATAGATTATAATGGTCCTTGCTCCTAACAGGGCATATGGGACCCCAACCTTACATAGATTTTAAACAAATTAACCTCTAAAGATTACTGTCCACTTATTACATTAAATGCTCTACTTGATTCCCAAATATCTCATCTCAACTGGGAAAACAGTTGAGGAAGATTCTGTGAGCTGTGCGAACATGTGAGAGAACCATGGGGCATCACAAATGAGGCTCAGTATCCAGAGAGTTGATTTCAATCAACACTCTTGGCACAATGTCAGGGACACTAATGAGAGGCTGAAAGGAACAGGACACTGACTTCACCGCAGAGACACAGAGAGGAACCAGCTTCCCATGACACCTGGCTCCTTTCTGAAGTGCTTTCTCTGACATCGGCTAAACTGAGAACAACACTGGAAAAAACGACTGGATCAGAAAGAGGGAAATCACTTCCCCCAAACAAAGCAAGGTGACAGAAGCTTAAAAAATGCCAAATGTATCAATGTGCAACCAGATGTCAAGGTGCTCTGGTGACAGATGCAACAGAAATGCAGATAGACTCGGAGTACAGAGACAGCACACAGGACAGTAGAAATGGAAAGCACTCCACGGCAGGCACAGATATGCTATAAATCTGTGGATGCTACAGCACCTCTTCAGACCACATGGAAAATATGAGCAGGATGCTAATAACACACTTAATTCTCTGTTGTATAGTTTTTAATCTCAACTGTTACCTCAGAATATTTGCATCCTATCTCTGTGGTATGGTCTTGATGAACACGATATCAAATCCAATTTGTGCTAACTGCAACACTTGGAATGCGCTGAATTTAATTTCACAAGTAATAATTGAGCACCTACTAATTGGAGGAGAAAGACCCGAATGCAAATCACTGTGGTAAGGGCTGAAACGGAGCTCAATTCTAGTTGAGTATCTGGGAGGGTGTCACTAAGGAGACATGTTTGAGCAGAAGGAGCAGGGTTTCATAGGCTGAGCTCAGGGAGGGTGTTCTAGGTGAAAAAAACCCCAGCATGATCCTGGTTTTGGTGCTGGGCCAAACAACACCTGGTGCCCGGGGCCCAGTGTGCACGGGAGTGAGAGAGGGAAAGGGCCAGGAAGCTCAGGCCTGCTGATGGCTTTGATTCTTTGAAGCTCCCTCCCATGGAGTGCTGTTGCTTTTCTGTGAAGCTGAAAATCCCTTTCTTCATAAACTTTGTGTTTTTGGCGTCTGTTTTTTTCTTTCCTTAGACCTACTCTCACCATTTCTTCTTCCTGTGGGTCTGGACAACAGTGAAGGAGGAAAAAATAATTCCATAGAATGCTTGTTTCCATTTGACTCAAATTAAACAAACAAAAAACCACCCAGTTATATGCTTTATTATAAAGCAATCTGGTTTCTGGGTCTGTAATAACCCTCCGGGGCAGTGTGGGCAGCATCGGAATGCACACAGAAATTCCTAGGGAGAACTCATGGTCTCTCTTCCCGTTTGCTCTCCTGAAATCTCTCCTGAGAACACAGCCAGATTCTGTTGTCAGTGCAGCTGTGACAAGGCCCCAGTTAAAGCTGTACAATGGTCTCAGGCGCCTTGCTGGATTCCAGCTTTGAGGCCCCAGACAAAGTGAAACCTGATAAAAGTTGTCCTTTTATGAAATACTGAATCATAAAACTGGGCCTGTGCTAGCCTGTAAAATAATTTCCAGGGAGGGGTGAGAGAGAGCTCAGCAAAGCCTCCCATCTTCCACAGATTGCTTTAGCATTTCTTTGTGGTAGTTCCCTATAGTTTAATCTACTGCAAATGAGATCTTAAAAATCAAGGGCCCCATATACTCAACACGGATGCTCAGAAATCCCACCGGATACCAACCTTGAAACCATATTACCCAGGACTAATATTTTTGTGGTCTTGGCTGAAAACCTCGAGTGCTCTGATGGGCCTTTCCCTCATGGGAAGGACGGTGCCAGCCACGTAGCAAATGCTAATCATCCCATGATCAATGTGATGTAGTGCATTTAATTTGATGACCCATACATTATTTTGATTAGGAAAAAAACATTTTTGTAGTGACTTGGTATGTTACAAGCACTTTTCTCTCCACTAGGAAGACCACTGAAATTATATTCTGGAAGGGAGATCTCACTTACGTGGCCTTCCAATAGAGACCATGAGGCTTGTGTAGGCCCCAGCCCAAAGAGGAAGCCGTAGCAGAGTCATCAATGCTAAGTATTCTCTGCAAAGCACATTTACCTGTTATAATGAAACAAATGTGAGAAGCCCAAATCATTTGACTTTTGATGGGTCTGCAGTGTTAGCACAATCCAACGTTACCATTGGCCATCCCTCCACCCAGCACCTGTCTTTGCAGTAAATCGGGCCTGAGCAGAAGGTGCACTCCACATTCCATCTGCTCAGGATTTTCAATTTCACCTGCTTCATACATATAGCTGAAAATGTCCAACTGGACTGTCTCAGGTTTGGTTGGTGGAGGCGGGGGACTAGCCATCCCTCAATTTTTCAAGGAGGTAACCCTTCCTATTTAAACACCACCAAGTTACTAACGGCCAGCATTACTGAGTGCTCACTGTAGGCCAGGGTTCCATTCTAAGTGTTTTACACACTCCGGTTCTAGGCTTCTCACAGCATCCCTCTACGACAGGTACTCTTGTTATCCCCGTTGTACAGGTGGGAAAATCACACACACAGAGGGCAAATCACTTGCTCAAGGTCTCACAGCTAGCAGGTGGCTGAGCAGGTCCATTCTGACTCAGAGCCAGCACTTTTACCTGTGATATCTTGCTGTCTCTTGCATGCGGCTGCTCCATAGATCTTGTGAGATGGCAGCAGAGGGTAGGCAGCTGCCCTCACATTCCCTTCCAATTCCTCCAGGGCTGGTACTGTGGCACATGTATAGTGAACAGAAAATTCCAGAAGCAACAAGCTGAGTGGCGTGGGTGGGAAGCTGGGGGATGGAGACTCGGGGCTGAAATATTCTTATCATCATTAAATGCCAATATAGCCCACCTCCAATGCTGTCTCTAAAAACTGGGATGGATAGATGGTTCTTTTCGGGAAAGAACCTGTTAGTTAGCTGCGGTTTCCCTAACATGAAGAAAGACACCCTGGATCTCCTGCAGTGTGGCCTTCCTCACTTTCGGGGGACAGTTGTGAGCATAGGCGAAGCGGTTTTCCTCGGGAAAGCAGGCCAGTGTCCATGCCCCCAGAGTCTATCTAACATCTCAACTGGTGCGAAGTTCGGAGGCATGCCCTGGGACCCTCGGCAGTGCCGGGATGGCCAAGGGTAAGAGTTGAGGAGGCAAGGGAAGGATGGTCGTTAAGAAGCCAGTCATACATTCATTGACACATCATCTGGGGTAAGGTGATGGTCTCAAAATCATCTTATTTCCCGATGCTCCTTCTCTTTCCTGCCCTTTGCTCTGCACCTCTGAGCATCAGCCCCCTCCTCTCTGGTTCCTCTGAGAACTAAACCTGTGCATGAAAAGCCCCTTCTTTGCTCCCCAGAAGGCTGAGTGGTTCAGTGAGGTTTTCCCAGAGCACTCTTCCACAGCTGTAACCCAAAGTGGAGTGTCACCTGGATATTTCCCCCAGCCTAGATGGGAGTGAGTGGAATGTGAGCTCCCTAAGAAGATTCTGGCCAAGTTGGGGAGTACATCTCGTTTAAGGGAGTGTTGTGAATTAGATCCATTTCTGCACCCTGCTGTTGCAGTGGAGCAGACTGTGAAAGGGAAGATTCTCAGAGGAGCTGTGTTTTAATGTAGCAATTTGATTCAATTTTCCACTCTATAAAATTACCCATCACTGCTCGTTGCTTTCTAACAGACACCTTCACTCTTAATTTAACAATCCTATCGAATTCTGCCAGGGAAATTGGAAAAATTTATCACCTGTGAAATTTTATTTTCCTTTGGTTGTATCTGTTTTTGTAAAACTTCATTAACGACGATGACTTGCTGAGGAAATTATCATTTTTTTTTTAACTTCAGACACAAGAAATGGCTCGACCTCAACCAAGATATCATTTGCATAATAAAACACAACAAAAAGGCTGGGGAAGTCGGGACTGGCAGAGGCTGGAAGTGCTAGGAGAAGAAGCAGGCTCTCCCTGGTGGATGGGGAGGTAGGTGAAGTCCTCAGCAAGGAGACATGGGGCCACAGCCCGGCTCCTTGACTCAGGAAGCAATGACGTGGCTCACCCCCACACCCCCAAGGGAAGAGACAAATGCAGCATTGGGACAGGGTTGGACCTTCTTCTTAGGAAGCCTTGAAATGCAAGTTGCTTACTGACCCTGCTTTTTAGCAACCAGTCCTGTCTTCAGGGGCCCGAGTGTTAGATTCACCTTGGTTCCTAACTTCGTCTGGGATCGAGGTTTAAATTGCTATAAATTTCGGCTTAACTCGAATTTCTCAGCAGAGCACTGAACTCCTGGCAAATTTCCACAGGAGCAATCTTTCTGAATGGACTTGAAGATTCAGCGTTCCTGTGGTCTAACTACCTCACAATTAAGAGGCTCAGGCTTTGGTTTTCCACAGTCTGACCCCCACTGTGCTCCGCGCCGTTCAACAGCTGCTGTTGTTCCCACAAGAAGGGGCTATGTGGAAGCAGTGATGACTATACATTTTTTTTTTTTTTTTTTTTAAAGATTTTATTTATTTATTTGACAGAGACACAGCGAGAGAGGGAACACAAGCAGGGGGAGTGGGAGAGGGAGAAGCAGGCCTCCCGCCAAGCAGGGAGCCCGAAGCGGGGCTCGATCCCAGGAGCCTGAGATCATGACCTGAGCCGAAGGCAGACGCTCAACGACTGAGCCACCCAGGCGCCCCGACTATACATTTTTTGAGATGCCAGTTATCATGCCTTTGGAAGAAAAGAAATATGTACATGGGCCTGCTGTAATGGTGGGCAGAGGAAACAGGTTTATGTGTGAGAGAGACGATTAGATTTGTGGTATATCTGAACCAGGTACTGATGGGTTATACTCCATTGGGGTCTCCTTCGGTTACTGACAAGGTCTGTCAGCGCTTACTTGTACTCCTTTAGGCTTTTGATAACCTTCATCATTTTGAGGTGACTTTATTTACTCACATTTACCCAGAAAAGAAGTTGAAACTAGAGAGTTTTGATGACCCACCTCAAGATCCAGAGTAAACCAATGGAGGCCAACATGAGGAGACTTGACTCTTTAACCTTGTTGACATATGTAATAATTAAGTTATTGTTGACATATGTAATAAGTTACTTTGCATGGCAAAGGTGAAAGACATGCCCTGATCAATTCATCTTGCTCCCAGAGCACGGGAGAGCTTTTGTACTGGGAATCATAGAAGCTCCACTGAAGCTTCCCTATGTTATTTTCTTCAGAGATTGGGCTTCCTCTGGAGGTTTCAAACTTACATTCTTCCACCAGGTCAAGAATTTCTGAAACTAATAGAAGATAATCAGAAGACAAAATTTCTCACCTGGTAAGACTTCATAAATATCTTCTTCTGTCTCCTTTGTGGGCTCTTTTAGCCCCAGACTCCCAGGCAAGATGACAGGTCTGCATTGGGAACCGGAATTTGGGGCATCAAAACCATCGATATCATCATATGTCTCTTCCTCTTCCTCCTCTTCCTCCTCCTCTTCACATGGAATGGTTAAGGAGCTCAGATCTGCCAGGGCAGAGATGAGAATGAATCCAGATGGGGAGAAAAAAGGAAAGAATAAGGCAGGGAAGGGAAGAGGGAGAAGGAGGCAGAGGGATGAGAATAAGATATGTCAAAAGAAAATGAAACGCTGGGTTAAGTGCTGTTATTTCTAATGTGGGCCTTGGTGCCAGGAAATCTACAGGAAAGGCCAGACTAGCACTGTGTCAGGTTTAAACCATCAACATAAATCCTTCCCTGCAATAAAACTTGATCAGGATGAAGCAGCTCTGAAAAGTAGGAGTGTGCGAATGAGCACAAGAGGCGAAGGGTTGAGAAGAAGGTGGAAGAGGAAATGCCAGCACCCCGTGCACTGTTCCCTGAGTAGAGAAAGGGCAGGGGGATGGTCTGTGGCTCCCCAGGGTGCGCAGAGCCCTGGGAGCGATGGTGGCTCCTGGAGGGTAGCCGAGCTGTCAGAAGCTCGTCACCCCCATGATCTCACTGCAGAATGTCAGACAAGTTTGTTCGTAAAGAGAAAAACGGGCAAGAGTGGAAGAAGGGAAAGTGAGATACAGAAAAATATAACAGTTGTGCGAGACCAAATGGAATGGCTGAGCCACGGGGTTACCATTGTCATTTTGTAACTGTGCAGTCTGGCTGACCTCAAAGTGGGTCACTGCAGAGAGGATGTTGAGCTGTAACAGCACTGGGCAGCACAGGGCAGGAGAGGGAGATTGGTTTTTTATTTTAATGGGGAACTGGGAAGGTTCGCTCTCGGATGTCTAGTACAGAAGGCTCTCTGAAACCCTGCTGAGGGGTCTCTGCAGGATGGGGGAGTGCAGTCAGGGTACTCTGGGGAAGGAATGGATGGAGAGACATCCGATGTTCATTTCAAAACACAATAAAACTGTTTGGCTTGATTAGGCATTTAATAAAGATTTTGCAACAATTTTCATCGGAATTCTGGTGCCACCTCATATGAGGAAGGGATCAAAGACACATTTGTGACTTAAACCATATGTTATTATTTTGTTTGTTTTAAAATAAAATGGAATGAATAATTTCTTCAATGTGGGATTCTGAACGTACCACAGGGTACAGCTCAATAAAGCTGCTTTGAGTTTTATTGAGGTTTACACACTTAGGGGTATATTACACGCATAAATCCAAGGCACCTAGATGAGAGTGTACCCTGTAGTCTTGCCATCAATGTTCATGTTTGCCTAGCTCCAGTCTATTATACGTGACGCTCTTGGTAGATGCAATAGTTTGTTTTTGTGATAGCAAAGGCATAAACTGAGTAAAATAGGCAATTCTTGTAATTAAAGCTCTGGTGCTTCCTTCTTTTTATCCACAATAAAATCTTACAGCAGAATAAAAAAAAAAAAACGGAGACGAAAAGGCTTGGTGTTTTTAGGCTGGTGTGCTTCTCCCTAGGTCTTGGGCCATGTACAACGTTGGCGTTTCTGCCTTTCTGCAGCGGCAGGGTCCTGCCACGAGGGTCTATCCTGGGTTATCTGATGCCAAGTGATGGACTCAGGTTGGCTGTTTCTACCTGTCAGGCCACTCCCAGATAAGCCTTCCTGGGCCACTCTCACTGCTGTGCCTGCAGGCTGGCCAGCAGAGGGTACTCTAAGAGCGGTCATTTAACATCTTCAGGCAGGACTCTTCCCATCCCAAAGCAAGGGACATTTTATTGTGGTTTGGGTAAGAACAGTTTGCTTTTAATGTCCATGTTGATGAAGGCCACCTTGACAAGTATAGATTTCTACTTCTTGCTAAGTTTCAAACAAGAAGATTTGGGGCCTAAATTGCATCTAGGTGACTTTACATTTGATATCATGAATTTGTTTTCCAGAACATACGGGGTTGTGAGGCACCGAATGGAGCTGAGCTGGTTTTCAGAAGTTCCTTTTCTAGTGATTACGAATACTACAGAGGTCATCTCCAGGTTGATGGTTTCTTTATCTTATGATTCATACATGGTACTATTTGTTGTTATAATATAAGGGATGGTAGAAGGGAGAACGAACAGAAAAGAAAATACAGATTGAAGACTGTGGATTATATTTATGCAATATAACTTCAACTGCAAATCCACTTAAGTGTTGTTTCTGTAATAAGGATACTTACCCTTTAACAAGAAACTGATTTGATCCACCCAGTCTCTGGCTTCAGCTGGATTAGCAGCTGTAAACTAGAGAAAAATTAGTGAATTAATTTATTACCTTCATGAATTCATAAAATTTCCATGAATCCTAGAGGGAGGTTCAAAGAGAAGAGCCTGTGAGTCAAGTTGCAGAGTCAGGTTGAAAGCTGAGGATTCTCTGTCTGCTTAATATTTAGAAAAAAGATCGAAATCTTACTCAAAGTGATATTTCCCTTCATCTGTATACCCAATGTTGACTACTATTTGAGTCCAGACCTTCACATTCACATGCATTCATTCGATTATCCATGCATTCATCAGGCATTTTTTTGAGAAAAGGTTACCAAAAAAAAAAAAAAAGGCAAACCCAAACTCCTGACTTTAAAGAACAGTGTATCAGTTATGGAGACAAGATACACACTTGAGATGGGAACCCACGAAGTAGGTGCATCTGAGAACAGTCGGATGCTGAGAGAGCACAGGAGCACTTGCCTGGAGTAAAGCCAGGGAAGCTGGTGCAAATAATGCTGTTTTGGTCGGATTTTAAAAGAGTTGGTGGAAACTGCCTGGTGGAGGGAACCATGTTCAGGAGATTAGGAATGAGACCACTGTGTATGGGGGAAGGTAGGCAGATCAACTTGACCGGAGAACAGTAACAGGTGATGTGGGAATGTTGCCAGTCCGGGAGGAGTTGGTGAAGGGGCTCTGAGTACTAGGTGTTCAGACTTAAAATGTAGGCAAGAGCAAACCACTGTAAATTCTAGCAAAAGGTGTGGGAGATTCTTTCAAGAGTTGTGGGGAGTAGGGATTAGAAAAGGGAGATACTGGAGACAGGAGACCAGCTAGAAGGCTATTTCATTGGTCCTCTGGGGGAAGTGGTTGGGACAACTATTGTGATGGCGGTGGGAATAAGTAAGAAGGGGACGATCCAAAGGATATTGTAGGTAAAGAATCCACGGACCATGATAATGATTTGGATTCAATGGGCCAAGGAAAAGAAGAAGTAAACAAACTCTACATTCTGATTCACAAAACAAGCCAGTCAAGCACCAAGCCTTAGCATTTTTTTATTTTAAATGAATCAACTTGAAATGACTGTTCCTGAAAAACATTTTTATTATCTGGCCATTAGGGTAAGATAAAGATACGTGCCGTATAATAAACCTAGTTCCTGCTTAATACTTATTAATAGACATTGTCATTCTTGATTTCTTAAAAACTCACTTCCATAAGAAATGTCTAAGGAAATTGATTTAGACTTGTCATATAAATTTTTATCTGGAGGAGACACCATCAATACTGAATAATAAAAATAACTTAGATACATGCCCAGTGCATACATCTGTTATGTATATATCTATGAAGGACTCTCTAGAAAAGTTTATTTTATTTTATTTATTTTATTTTTTTAAAGATTTTATTTATTTATTTGAGAGAGAGAATGAGAGAGAGCACATGAGAGGGGGGAGGGTTGGAGGGAGAGGCAGACTCCCTGCAGAGCAGGGAGCCCGATGCGGGACTCGATCCAGGGACTCCAGGATCATGACCTGAGCCGAAGGCAGTCGCTTAACCAACTGAGCCACCCAGGCGCCCTAGAAAAGTTTAGTTTAAATAAAAAAAAACTTTTTTTGAAATTCCATATTGAAGACCTGCTTGTTTTATCAAAACGAGGTTTAAGATACTGTAGAAACATAAAAGGATGAGTACTGAGAAGCATTTGAAGAGTCAAAGGTTACTCAAGTGGTTAATATTAACCTTAGCATGTCTTTTCTCTTTTTCATAAGTTAGCTAAAAATTTTCCAAATTGCTTTAGTAAAACTGTGACAAGATAAAAATGACCAACAAGCAGGAAATAATATTTGTTTGTATATATATATTTATACACACACACATGTAAAAATATATTTTCGGAGAAAATCATGACATTCCCATAGTCAGAATTTTTAAAAATTGCTTTAGTTAATAAATGCCTTACTTATTATATTACCTACTACATTGTGTCAAAATGTATAAAAATGAACACAGTGAAGAATAAGCCTTTCCCACCCCAACCCAGGTACTCTAGTCCCTCCAGTTATCACTGTTACTACTCACTAATCATTGTCACCAATGTCTTGGGAGTCCTTCCAGAGATATACAATGCTTCTACACACAGGAAAATTATTTTGGATAGCAAGATGAATATGGGAAAGTAACTTATTTTTCATTCTACAGTCAGATTTTCCTTTTTCTGGGTTTCATGGAAGGAAGTAAAGATAGTTAAAAAAAATAAAGAGAATGGGAATTGAAGGTGTGAAATCAGACATGTTGAATAAGGAATTGGATTGTGTGGTCCAATAGACAAGACTCTCACCTATGGAGTGAGACTGGGATGGCGGGGGGTGAGGGGCGGAAGCCAACCAAAGGCAGTATCTGGGATGAGAGTGACAAGAGAGAGGAGGAAGGAGGGCATCATATAGCAAAGGTGAAGACATGTCAAGAAAGAAGGTCCTGGTAAGAAGTGAGCAGGTAACAGAGAAAGGATGGAACCCAGCATAGCACCCCCAGCTCACATGCCGCGTGGAACAGAACTCCAACACAAATGAGGATCATCATCTCCTCGGCTCATCCTACCTCATAGCTGCGCCTATCCTGGGAGGTCAGTTCAAAGCAGGACTCTTTCTTGGAATCTTTTCGCAGGTAGGGGGCCATCCGTACACTGTAGCCCTTAATGAGAAAGGTCCCTTTGGGCTGCTTGCCTGCAAGACAGGAAAGCTCCCTGTATCCCCAGAGAGATGCAACCACCGAGGGAAGGCATCTTCTCTGGAATGTAAAATAAAAGCATGGAAACAGCTGTTACATCCCCGAGGAAACACAACAGTCAAGGAAAGGTTATTAAGGAAGCTTAAGAAGAGGCTACTGTGACAGCGAGGCAGAGATCACTGCCAAGCTAGGGAAATGCAACATGAAAGGTTATTTTGCCAGAAGAGTACAACAGAGACAGAGAATTTATTAGAATGTTAAGAGATCTATAATAACAGAAGGAAGGAATTATTACAGCAGGGAGAGTGTGGCTGTAAATGTGAGGCTCTTGAAGGCTGTTAGAGAACTGTAGCATATTATCATCAGGGCTGGCAGAGCTCACATTTGAGGGGAGGGACAGCAGTGTGGGGGGCGTGATGAGTTCCCGGGATCTCTTCCTCTGCCCTATGTAGCATTTGGGCTAGACTGCTCTCCCCCTCCTGCTGGCCAGGTCGGAATTGGTGCTAGAGGGAGAATAATTAAATCTCAGTATTTTATCCCCCTTCCCAGAGGTCAAATTGGGAAGTAGTACTGTTAATTATCATTGGGCGATGAAGAAGGAAGAACAGGATTAAGGGAAGGCAAGGAGAGACCACTCTGTCTGTCGCTCCCTTTTTTTTTTTTTTTAATAAACTATTAGGAATGGGAAAAGAGGATCTTGTTTCCAATGATTTTGTGTCCTCCTGGTGTGGTTCAGGCAGAACATACAGAGGAGTGGAACCACAGTGTCTGGGTGATGATTTGTGTCCTGTATCATGTGCAATGGATTGTTTAATACATGCTTTTTGAGGATGATGATGATAAGGTGGCAGTGGGATGACAGTATTAGGAAAAGAAAAGAGAAAAACTCTATCCTTACCTGGTTGAGCTAAAAGAAATACACAAACACTCTATACTTGCTAAGAAAAATGTCTTGGGCACAATAAGAAGTAACTGGCAAGAAGGGAGCCATGCAACAGTGCTTTTTGACACCAGAATCTTTTTTGTTAAAGTATCTCTCCTTGTTCTAACTGGCCACTAAAATGTTTTGTTGTTTCTTTGGTCACCAGGTTTTATTTCACCCTGACGGCAAAATGGTCCATAAAAGTCTCCACGTCTCTCCCTCTCCCACTCTCTCACCTTGAGTATAGAGGATTCTGAATGATTGAACATGATACCTGGCTTTATGTTCAGATATGCCAAATACTTATTTAATGCAAGGGAAATGAAGAACATTTTTACAATGATGTAAATGTTATATGAGTTTGAAGGTTTAAAATAAGAAAATAGTACCTGGCTGGCTTGTACACCTAGAATTCAGGGAAGAAATTGTGGTTGCTGGGCTGGAGAGTGGTCTGGGGGTTGGACGGAAGCTGGGGATGGTTTTGAGCTATGCGGCTATGATTGCCAAGTAGTGCTTCACACTTCACCCCTACATGGGAAAGTCTCCGAGGAATATAAGAGGGTGAACCCAAGATGAAGTCAGTGATACCTGTGGTAGGCAGAAAAGCAGGGTGAGCCAACTGCCTTAAAGCCCAAGGGCAAATCTTAAGGATCCCAAGTCATTTAGCAAAGTTGCAGTTCTTTCTGCTATCTTAATACCAAAGGTATGGGAAGTCCAAAGGCAATTGGGTAGATATCTGATTATTCCCTGGGACTGGATATCTAGGCATTGGGAGATGCATAATCCTAGGAAGGAAGGAAGAGGGGAGAAACAGGGAATGACTGGAAGGAAAATGAAGGGTTTACTCGGAATAACTGGCCTCTGTGCCAGTTGGGAAAGCCCCCACAAGAACTGATGTGTTGCTTTTTTAATTTCTCTCTTGCTTCATAGAATTATTCCTGGGGCTAGTTAGAGTCTGCAGGAGGGTGTCCCCTCTTTGAAAGTTTGTGTTCACTTACAATGATAATTTTTAACTTGTATTTAGTTGTAGCTGCCTCCAACTTGTGCTTATATCCTGTTCCTTCTCATGAACTTAGCGACACGGTTAAGCATGGATGGGAGGTCTTTTAGGGATCGCATATGAGTGTTGTGCTTGATTGACTCAGTGGTGGCTCATTAAGAAGCTGCCTCTGGCCTGAGTCAACACTTCACTGCTGCTGCCATCTGGCTGGAGGGTGTCTCTTGGGCACAGCAACCATTTGGGTCTCAACACTCCATGACTCTAGGGATGTCCACTGGACTACTTCCCAGTATGCAGTGAGATAAAGTTGAGAGCATATTCTTAGAGAGTTTGGACCCAAGGGTTCTATTTCTGGGCTGTTGGTAAGCTGTTCAAATCCTTCTCAGATTTTTTCTCAATATTTTAACTATATTATTAACATCTATAAAGAGTTTGAGGTTCTTGGGGCGCCTGGGTGGCTCAGTTGGTTAAGCATCTGCCTTCGGCTCAGGTCACGGTCCCACAGTCCTGGGATCGAGCCCCGCATCGGGCTCCCTGCTTGGCGGGAAGCCTGCTTCTCCCTCTCCCACTCCCCCTGCTTGTGTTCCTTCTCTCGCTGTGTCTCTCTCTCTGTCAATTAAATAAATAAATAAAATATTAAAAAAAAAAAAAGAGTTTGAGGTTCTTAAAAAAAAAATGCCAAAGTGTTCAACCTTGATAATATTATGTTATTAGTCATAATAAAAGATAACTTTTTAACATTTTATTTTTTTAAAGATTTATTTATTTGAGAGATTTATAAGATCTAAAGAGTTTATTTGAGAGAGAGTGAGCACGTGTGTCCACGTGAATAGGGGGAGGGGCAGAGGGAGAGAACCTTCAAGCAGACTCCCCGCTGAGTGCAGAACCCCACCTGGGGTTTTGATCCCATGACCCATGAGACCATGACCCCTGAGATCATGACCTGAGCTGAAGCCAAGAGTTGGACGCTTAACCGACTGAGCCACCTAGGCACCCCAAAGATAACCTTTTGATATGCTGACCACACGATCCTAGTGTTTAAAGGGGAAATAATTTCTAAATTGGCATCTGAGTTTTTGGGGATGGGCGAGGTATTACTTACCCAAGTCTCTTTCTTTCCCAAGCATGTCCCTTTATGGGTGTTAGTTAAAGACTGCTATCTTGAGATCTAAGTGCTTGAGAATTTACGAAGTGCTTGCATCCAGGAGGGAGATGCTGCTGTGCAAATGAAGAACACTTACTTTTCTCATTAGCATAGTAGTAGAAGAGGCCTCTGCTGACCACACACCATCGCTTCTGCCACTCTGATCCAAAGAAACTATGATCTAAACGGAACAGCGGTAAGGGACATAAATTCAGGTAGCTACAACCACTGACGAGTCTGTAAAGTCCAACACACAGTCCAGTGTGTTATTGTTTTATTTCCTAGGTTAATGGACTGTAAACTCCTCCCTTTCACTCCCACAGGCTATCCCATATTGACTCAGAGTCCAGAGGGTTCGCTCAGTTAAAGGTCCAAATTCTAAACAGGGTTTGCCTGTTCTGGCCCTCACGGCAGTCCCACTATCTATCTTCCTTTATGGCTCTCGGGTTCTAATCTCATTCAGTACTTTTAAAATTCTCTGTGATACTTTCATGTGGTGCCTTTTAGCAAACCTAGCTGATGCTCCAGGCCACAGGCATGAGAAAGGCTTTCATTGTACTAAGGCAATTTGCCTTTTGAGGGTTAAACCTGGGACCCCGGGCTTAGTTAGGGTAGCAGTATCTATTTTAATCCAGTGAGTGACAGGTCGAGAGTCAGGCTCCTCTGAATTGTGAAACTGGGTTGCTTCACACAGGATGTAAAATTACACTTCGGCAACATAGTTTTACTCTACAGGAGCATACTGAGAGATGAGAACAAGAATATCATCACTCATTCATTCAACAAGTATTTTTATTAAGCACCTGTTGTGTACCAGGTGAACAAAGCAGAACGGGTTCCTATGCTGATGAAGCTCACAATCGGCTGAAGATTTTGGGGCATCTCTCTTCAGCCTATGCACAAACACCAGATTTCTTTTCCTCTCCCACCTTCCTTTTGGCCTTCCCCCTCCTGAGCACAGAACTGGGCATAGAAAAAGCACCTGCTATGTTAGCCCTCTTTTTCCTCATTTTCCTTCCCTTCCTGGAATGTTCTGAGACTTGTGGGTCTGGTCAGTACCTTTGCTTTTCTTCTCCAAGTATCCTTGCTTGATGATGTTATCAAGTTCTTGAGCTCCTCTTATGATGTCTTCCACTCCTAAAAGGAAAACAGCAGAATGCGCTGTTGAAACCTGACAGAATTTTCATTTATTTAGGTTCCTTTAGATGTTCCACATTAATGAAGGGGGTGCAGAAGGGCAGCTGCTTAAACACAGCACAAAATAAAACAATTTTTATATGATTGGGGGGAAAAGGTAAATTTTCTCTTCCTAATTATAT
>NC_138383.1:21136656-21144303 GCF_054177405.1 Leptonychotes weddellii
GAGCAGGGAACCCGATGTGGGACTCGATCCCAGGGCCCTGGGATCATCACCTGAGCCGAAGGCAGACGCTTAACGACTGAGCCACCCAGGCGCCCAACACACACTCACTCTTAAAACAACAACAACAACAACAACAAAACAGAAAGCCACCTCGTGAACATAAATTTTATTAAGTTTGCACAAAGAAGGGCTATGCAGGCTGAACTGGCAGTAAGTGCCATATCCTGGTTTTATCCAAGTATGGAAAAGAGTCTAAGAAGGGTTGAAGCCTTTACCAAGAGAAGACTCTGGAACTGACATCGGCCTTTAAATGTATGCTGCTGGGGCACCTGGGTGGCTCAGTCGGTTAAGCGTCTGCCTTCGGCTCAGGTCGTGACCTCAGGGTCCTGGGATGGAGCCCCATGTCGGGCTCCCTGCTCAGCAGGGGAGTCTGCTTCTCCCTCTCCCTCTGCCCCTGCTCCTATACTCTCTCTCTCTCATTCTGTCTCTCAAACAAATAAATAAAATCTTAAAAAAATAAACGTATGCTGCTCACATCCTTGAGTTTCAACTAGCCTCGTTAGGTACAAATTTATTGAGAAGTCAAGATCCTGATCCATCTTTCACTACTGGGGTTTACACTTATTTCACAGAAGTGAGGGGAAAAGGACAAAAGAGAAGGAATTGACTCCTCAAAAAATAAAATGAAACAAGAACAGCAACAATAAAAAACTCTTTAAAAAATACAAGTCCGTATTTCTTTTTTTAAAGTTTATTTTTTTTAGTAATCTCTATACCCAACATGGGGCTCGAACTCATGACCCCCAGATCAAGAGTTGCGTGCTCTTCCGACAGAGCCAGTCAGGTGCCCCCAAGTCCATATTTCTTTCTTTCTTTCTTTTTTTTTTTTAAAGATTTTATTTATTTATTTGACAGAGAGAGATAGCGAGAGAGGGAACACAAGCAGGGGGAGTGGGAGAGGGAGAAGCAGGCTTCCTGCCAAGCAGGGAGCCCGATGCGGAGCTCAATCCCAGGACCCTGGGATCATGACCTGAGCTGAAGGCAGACGCTTAACGACTGAGCCACCCAGGCACCCCCATATTTCTTAATTAGGAGAAATAAAGGGAGTGGCCTGGCAGAATCCTACTGTTTGTTCTTTTTAGTCTCCAAAACCAAAGCTCTTTAGGTTTCCCTTAATAGATTTAGAAATCAAAACAAAATACAAACCAAATTAAGGCACAACCCCATATGAATCAACTGGGTCACCTATACAATATCTTGAGACTTTTGGGTGAAATAATTGTTTTTTCAATTGCACAATTTTTTTTTTTTTTAAATCTACAACACTCAGGAGGGCTACGAGCTGGCACTTACTTCTTGTTTAAAATATTTCTTGTTTAAAAATAACATTTTCAGACAATTTAAAATGCAACTAAGATTTTACCTTTTGCTTCTAAGCAGTTTCAAACTTAGTTTTAAACATAGAGATCCAAAGAGTTTTTCTTTTTTCGTGTGTCAAAGTGCCTGATTCTTTCTATTTGTCCTTATTGCCAGCTTCCTTGTTCATGGACTATTTTCATTTGTGTGCTCTACAGTTAGCAAACTCTGTGGCTGCTATAAATCCTCCCAGATGGGTCTCAGGGTGCACACATGAGATGAACAGCAGCAAAGGGAAGTTCATTTGTCTAGGATCCTTTCATTTCTCCCACCCCTCTGAAAATTCTAATACCTCTCTGAAAATGCTCTCCAAGAAAACAGAAACTGAGCCACTGAGGGTGGAGTGGCTGGGTCGAGGACCCGGCATGGCTCAGAAGGAAGACCCTTTGCAGGAGACCCCATCCTCTCTGCAGCACTGTCAAAAATTGCTCCTAGAGGCCTAAAAATTAAAGGAAAGACAGAGGGGATGAGAAAAACAGGATCTCCTAAGCTTGGAGGACCCATCCTTTCTTCCAGTTTTTTTCTTTTCTTTTTCCTTTTTTAAGGTCTTGTTAAACTTAGAGACACAGCTTCTTGTTAAAGATGCCGAGAGTCTGAATCATAAAAGACATGTTAAACGTTCTATTAGAATTCAAACCTCCTTTTTTAATGCAAATCTAAATGCCATTTTATGGAACATCTATAATTATGAAAATGGGAAGACATTGCCTCGTGTGCAGGGAGAGTCTGTGAGTATGAATATTACATTAATGTGCCCACACCAGCTCACTGATCCTGCTGGCAGGAGCATAAAAAATGCTTGAGCGAAACTTTTATTTAGATGTTAAGACTCCAGGCCCCAGCGGGGTGACAGAGACAGTCCCTGCGAGTTGCCATCAGAGAGAGAGCTTGAATTGAATTACCCAGGGGGGAAGGAAGTAGTGATGAGCACTGCTTCGCTTATTTAATTTCATTTACTTTCAGTACATTATCAGCATGAGGCTTTTCTCTCCCCACCAACCGAAACCCAAGAATGCCACCACCAAGAAAACAAAGACACAATGCTGCAGAGATGTTTGAACTCTAAGTCATGAATTCTAGGAAACTAGGGTCAGTCCCGTCACCACCTTCTCTCCCGAAGAGTCACACTTAGTTTGCGAAAATTGGGCAGGGAATGAGTTGCTGAATTTTCTCTCTTGGTCATTCACCAACAGATTCTGAAGAGTACCAGAGCTAGAAATGCGGTATTTTAATGTGCTGCGTTTTTAGCAAGATGTGTTATGTTGCTTTCTTATTAGAAGGAATTGGTACTGATGAACTCTCTTGCCTGGTTTCCCTTAAGGGCAGTGGACAAAATGGGATGATAGGCGAAGTTTGAAATGGCTATGGAAAAAAATTAGGAAATCAAATCAAATCAATCTTGATTTCTAGTGATTGTCTCCTGTGTACAAGGCACTGTGTGGTGAGTATAACAACAGAATTGTTCTCAATGTATGTTGACGCCGAGCTCAATTTCATTAACTCCATGATCTATCAAAAAAATCCAGACAACCAAGATGGGAAGCCATTGTGGCAATCAAGCTGTCTCTTCTTTCAGTGTCAGCTCAGTGTCCTACTGATCAAGAACCAGTGATCTTGAGGATGCACAACGTTAGTCATGGTCCTGGGGTGATGAGGCAGGAGGAGTCTTGTATGCCTGAATCCGCACCTCCTGGCAAGTGAACAGATCTGCAGAGCTACTTCATGCCTAATAGAAAGTATGCAAATGCTTTGCAGGATGATAATAAAAATAGGAAGAAGCCACAAAGAATTGCATGAGTTGCTATTTTAAGTCAAAAACATTTATATTTAAAGATACAATTTTTTAAAAAAATTGAAGCTTTTTGTCCATTACCTGAAAAAAAGATATCACCATCTTAATGAAAAAATAGAAATGATTTAGATTTATTGGGAATAAATGGCCTTCTTGGATAAATCTAAGGATGTATCACATTGTATCAGCACAAAACAGAATTACATTCATGTCATAATCTCTCTCTACCATGGCACTTAACTAAATCTCCCAGAATAGCCCATATAAAGAAAAGATTCACTTAGCTGAAGGATGTGGGGCCATAAAGATAAGATCAGTAGAGAAGTGCTACCTAGAAGTGATGGCCACCCAACTTTCATGGCAGATGAAGATAAAAGAAATTCTCAGACATCCTTCTCTCCTCATCCAGATGCCTTTAAACCCTTGTATCCCACCCATACCCAACTCTGCAGTAAAAAATGACAGAGTAGGATTCCATCTCTCAGCGCTAAACATGACTCCTCAGTCAGCTATGCACAGCAACAACAATGCGGACCCTTTAGAGTGTGATACATTTCCATAAAGGAGTCAATAAAAAAGACACGGGAGCTTATGTGAGTCATGGCCTATTTAATCAGCTGCGTTCTAGCCCACTGAGAAAAGAGAATTGGAGAAATCACTTGGCAACACCACAGCAGAAGGCGAATAGCACAAGAGGCCACACAATTTCACTGCAAAAAGGCTGCAGCCCCAGCAGAACCAACCAGGTGCCCATGAACTTTCATTATAGGCAGCAGGCTTGGTTTCTTGCTAAACCAAGCTGAAATGAAAATCAGTGATTTTTTAAAAAAAACATCTTTGTTCAACCCCCACCTGTCCCATAAACTGTGGATGTTTCCCATCCTCCCTTTTCCTTTCAATTCAAGTTCTTTTCAATTGTTTGGAAAAGGGACCAAACTCCATCCTAGAGACTGACAGCTACCAGCGGTGAATTTCAGGCAGGGTTAGGTTGACCAGGTTCCTCCATTGAAGTACCTGTGACAAGAGCCCCGGGGTGTTTGGGTGGATGAGGTTGGAGAAAATTTAGTATTTGAAGGCTGGGGATGGTGAAGCGCCATCTGCAATTCCAATTCACTCATAGTTTGCTGGCATATGTGCCTTTGCAGAAAAGTGACAAACACACTTCACAATGCCTCAAACGTACACAGGGGAAAGGTTTTGCAGGGAGGGTTGGAGAAGGTAGTATTCTCCTGTCTGGTGGTCACTGGTCCTAAATCTCCTTTGTATTTGGCTCCTGTGGCCTTCCTTAATAAGCTCCTTACAGTTTTTCCTTAGCTTCTTGTGTTTCTGGGTCGTTTTTTGCTTTTTTTCTCATTTTTCAGGACCCAGTCAGTAAGTGACAGTCAGTTTGAGGTGTCCAGCCTGCAGTGTTCAACTTCTGAGCATGACACTAACAGGGAAGTTGGTTTCGATGACTCTTCCTCTGTTAGTCTCTTGGGGACAGGCTTATCTAATTCTCTAACTTCTGTGGTTCTACTCGATACCCACCTGAGTTTACACTTGTTCCTCCACTTTTCTGTCCTCTTGCTTCATTTATTAAGGAATTTACACCAACACATATAACACATGTAAGGTGAAAAATTCTAAATCATGAATAGTAATAGACTTAGGATCTGAAAGTTTCAGAGATAGAGACCAATCGGACAGCGTTAATTTCGTGGAGGAATAAATCGGATATGAGATGAAAGAAAGGGGTGAACAGCACGGACTTGGTCAAATTCTTCAACAAGCTGTGACAGAAGAAGCCAGAAAACAAAACAGGGACAGCTGGAGCTAGACTGAGGAGGTCGGAAAAGGAAAGAAATCACACATCTGCAGTTGGCAAACCAGCACATGAGACAATGTTCAGGAGATCTTGAGGGACTCTTTTTGGCTCTCCGACTTTTTAAAGTCTTTAAAAAATAAAAACCTTGGGCGCCTGGGTGGCTCAGTTGGTTAAGCGACTGCCTTCGGCTCAGGTCATGATCCTGGAGTCCCGGGATCGAGTCCCGCATCGGGCTCCCTGCTTGGCGGGGAGTCTGCTTCTCCCTCTGACCCTCCCCCCTCTCATGTGCTCTCTCTCTCTATCTCTCTCTCTCAAATAAATAAATAAAATCTTTAAAAAAAAAAAATAAAAACCTTTTAATCTGGGTAACAGACCAGACATTTATACAAATGTGTAAACATTTGTGGAAGAAATCTTGTTATACTGAGGATAAAGAAAAATCATGAGAAATTCTAGGCCAATGAGAAGTACTAAGAAAAAAGGCAGAGAATTGATGAACAAAATAACATGAATATATTTTAATAAAAATGAAAAAAGGCTAATACATTTTTAATCTGCATTTTAAAAAGATTTATTGATTGATTTGATATATATATATGTACATAGAGAGAGAGAGAGAGAGAAAGAGGGAGAGAGAGAGACACCAAGAGTCAAGAGTCGGATGCTTAACGGACTGAGCTACCCAGGCTTCCCTTAATCTGCATTTTATAAAGCATGTTTACATCTTATTTGAGCTTCACAGCAGCCCTATGAAGTATGTATTATTATCAGCTCCACTTTACCGACCAGGGCACTGAGGCTCAGTGAGATTGCCGAACTTACTGAAGGTTGCTCAGCTGGAACAGCCCATGCACTTTCCACCACCCTGAGCCTGAGTTGAGGAGACACACTCAGAAGTGGCTAAAGAAAGACGGTCTTCTCACCTCACGCTCCCACAAAAGGAGACCCATTTAAGTAAGGGGAAAGAAACAGACACAGCATGTGGTTATTCTAGTAGTTGGGGTCAAAAAATTATTTTAAGATATTATATTTCTTATTTACTTTTTAATGTACTGGCTGACTAATCTGTGGAATTGCTTTCCAGGGCAGGTCTGTGTAAAGTCCGAGAAGTCAACAGATATACAGTACACTGCAAAAAAAAAAGAACATATGAGAATGTGAGAAAAGGATACACAGGTAAAGAAAATGCAGGAGGAAGCAACCTGGAACTCTCACAAATGGTGCTTGGTCACCAAGGTTTGGAAGATGTCTTCTGACACCAAGAGTGGTATCTAGAAGAATGAAGCCCTGCTCCAGTGTAGGGCTCATGCAGGAATCTTGAACGTGATTTGTTTACTCTTTAAGGAAGAGGACTTGGTTTAAAAAGAAAGAAGATTTTGGGGGCCCCTGGGTGGCTTAGTCGGTTAAGCATCTGACTCAGGTGGTGATCTTGGGGTCCTGAGATCGAGCCCCGTGTCGGGCTCCACACTGAGTGTGGAGTCTGCTTGGGATTCTCTCTCTCCCTCTCCCCTCCCTACCCTTGCTCACACTCTGTCTCTCTCTCTCAAAAAAGAATAAAAGAAAGAAAGATTTTTAAGCCAAATATCCAAAATTGGTTTCTTTTCACAAAACATTCCATCAATAATGCCAAGTTACAAGGTAACATACAGAAACCATGAATATTCATGGAGCATAAAGAACCTTGTTCCTACAAAGAGGCACCACACTAATTGTCTAAGAGGCCTGTGGTCTTAGTGGATGCTCCTCTCCCACATCTTCACTTTCAGTGGAATTTTACTTGTAAGAAGTGGAAGTATTAGGGCGCCTGGGTGGCTCAGTTGGTTAACCGACTGCCTTCGGCTCAGGTCATGATCCTGGAATCCCGGGATCGAGTCCCGCATTGGGCTCCCTGCTCAGTGGGGGGTCTGCTTCTCCCTCTGACTCTCTTCCCTCTCGTGCTGTCTCTCATTCTCTCTCTCAAATAAAAATAAATAAAATCTTTAAAAAAAAAAAAAAAGGAAGTGGAAGTATTAGAAAAAAGCCCTTCCAACTTCAACACACTATTTCTAGCATCTAAGTAAATGGTAATAATAATCAGCAGCATCTTCTAGGTGTAAACATTTCACTTTAAAGAATGACTAACTCAATATAATAATCCACTGATTCTCAATCATGGCATCATGACACATTGGTGTTTTTGATCAGTTAAAGGTGTTCATCTGAAGGGCAGCGATTTTGAATAATTTACTTTTAGAATAAGAATGAAGTCAAAGTTTTTCTTAATAATACCATTCGTCTGCATTCTGATATGCTTTCTTAAGGGAAAAAGTCAATGAAAAATAATTTATAGCATATCTTAGTTATGCTACAGTCTATGGTACTAAACACATCAGATGCACTATTATAATTGTGGCAATCAAGAATTTCCCCTGTGCTGAAATCCAAATCGAAACCTCAATGAGATACCACCTCACACCAGTCAGAATGGCTAAAATTAACAAATCAGGAAACGGCAGATGTTGGCGGGGATGCGGAGAAAGGGGAACCCTCCTACACTGTTGGTGGGAATGCAAGTTGGTGCAGCCACTCTGGAAAACAGTATGGAGGTTCCTCAAAAAGTTGAGAATAGAGCTACCATACAATCCAGCAATTGCAC
>NC_138383.1:21144803-21213402 GCF_054177405.1 Leptonychotes weddellii
ACAAACTGTTTAAACCCAGAAAGCCTCTTGTGTCTACTGATTTTATTAATTATGCATATCTGTAGCCCAGTACCATCAGCTTTATTTTTATCCTAGGAATCCATCCTTAATATAGAACCACAAAGATCCAAACTACCTGAAGTCTCTTTAGCAGCCAAACCACGGTAAGTGGCAACTGTGCAAAGTGAGAATCCGGATACAAATCCAGGCAGCAAGGCTCAAATGGCCCTGTGACTCTAATAAGGAGGTGGAAAGGATGTAAAATGCCACATTGTCTTTTTACAAACTTTGAAGGATCACTGTATTCCCTCCTTGTCCTGAGGCAGATCACCATTATATATGTGTCACTTGAGGGCATCTCTATAAAATGAATGACAAAATATCATTTCCAAATCTATTTATTTACTACTCCACTGGACCGTGATAAGAACACGGAGAAAAGGAAAGCAAAAGAGAAGAGACTTGCCTGGGTTTGGAATCACTTTTTTATGGCTTACCTTCTACTGGTCTACCATACTTTGGCCAGAAATCATTTTTCTGAAACATAGATTTGGTCATGTCACATTCTTGCTTAAAGCTTTTAATGGTTCCCCCCTACTTATAGGATGAAACTCAAACTCTCCAGCATACAGAAACTTTAAAATATTTTGGTCTCACCTACCTTCCCGTTTCATTTCCTTCCAACCCCCGTACCTCCTGATACTCCAGCAACAGTAAGTAACAGACTGCCTTCTGGAATGTGCCATGTACTTCATACTGTAGAACTTTGCTCATCTGTTTTTCCTGCTTGGGAGTTTCTCTCGCTCTCTTTCCATTTTTCTTTTTTAAAGATTTTATTTGTTTATTTGACAGAGAGAGACACAGCGAGAGAGGGAACACAAGCAGGGGGAGTGGGAGAGGGAGAAGCAGGCTTCCCGCTGAGCAGGGAGCCCGATGCGGGGCTCGATCCCAGGACCCTGGGATCATGACCTGAGCTGAAGGCAGACGCTTAACGACTGAGCCACCCAGGTGCCCTCTTTCCATTTTTCAAGTAGGGCATGCTCCTTTTTTTTTTTTTTTTTAAGATTTTATTTATTTATTTGACAGAGAGACACAGCGAGAGAGGAAACAAGCAGGGGGAGTGGGAGAGGGAGAAGCAGGCTTCCCGCAGAGCAGAGAGCCTGATGCGGGGCTCGATCCCAGGACCCTGGGACCATGACCTGAGCCGAAGGCAGACGCTTAACAACTGAGCCACCCAGGCGCCCCTAGGGCATGCTCCTTTAAGACTCCTTTCAAATGTCACATCTTCTCTGGATCTATTTCACCCATGTAGAATTATATACTCCCTCGCCTGTGCTCTAATACCATTTTCTATTGGGCATTATTATAACACTGTCTTGGCTCCCAGGGGAGCCTGAAACTTTTCTCCAATACTCTCCAGTCTCTTAGGTTTATATAAGACCTTAGTTACTAAGTAAAGCTACTATGAACAAGGAAATTGAAAAGGGGCTACTTCTGGGAAAAGGATTGTAGCCGTGGGTCTAGGTAGAAGGCAGTAGGGAGGATGATCTAGAAAGGGGAAAGAGAGTAAAAGCAGATCTTGCATTCAGAGAAGAGACATGACACTGTGGAAGAAGCTCAGTGAACAAACATCATAGTACCTGGATCGAAATGGGGGAACAAAGAAGAATCCAATACAGCTGTGCACCTAGCGGGATGGGCAGTGTTTGCACCAGGTAAGGAGAGTGAGAATTAGACTGAGGAGCACTTGGAACATGTCAACAACTGAGACCCGTCAGGGCTAGGGTGTACTTTAAGTAATTGTTGAACTGATGCGGGATTAAGAAGGATCCTTCCCTAAAATATTCCACAGTAAAGGCTAAGGAGTTTGGTGCTAATTATTTAATTTCTTGCAACCTGAAGAATAGCTGCTGGTGGGAACTCTGGTCCCCTTCATAGAGGGCAACAGAATCATTATTCATTAGTATTCCCAGTATCCCCAGGGGCCTAGTACACACAGTAGGTGCCCGGTAAATGTTTGCTAAGCTGAACTGAAACCACTTCTAGCCTAATGGGATTTGTGGTCTAAGAAGGCAACATGGGAGTGAATATTTGTTAGATAAATCATTTTCACCAAAGCCACAAATGGTAATTTCTGTTCTGCTGTATATTCACAATTTTAATCTTAAGATTGGTAACATGAAATAAGAAAAAAAAGGGAGAGGAGAAGAAGCTTTATCCAAGAGAGCAAAGAGGAAGTGGGCAGTGCAGAAACCAGGATGAATAACAGGACTAAGAATGATAGGAAGAGGGGCAAACAGAGTTTGGGGGGGAAATTAGAAAAAATACCACGAGCCTCAACTGGAAAGAATTACATTTCTGAGCCTATTTCACAGCCTCGTTGAGACACCAACTGTCTTCACCTCAGACCTGATCTATCCTCCGGAGAGCATCCAAGGATGGGATCCAGAGGAAGCTATAAGTGGACAAAGGACCAAGCCAAAACTCCAACAACTTAACAAATGGATAGCGAAATACTTTGCAGAAATAGTTGTTGAAAGCCACTTTTGAGCTACAGACCTTGAGTGGCTGAGACTTGACCTTTTCTGGTAGTATTTCCCTAGTCCTCTTGTTTCCCTGCAAAAATGGTATTTTTCTCTTCGAACTTCCACAGGTACATCTGTTCTGCGTCCTGTATGCAGACATCTTATGTGTGTCTGATCACTTAATACAGCTGACGGTGAAAGCTATGTGGGGATTAGTGTACCAGAATCCTGGGGTCTCTATTTCAGTTATTCTCCAAACCAAAAGGTTTCAAAGAGAAATCAAATGATAATAATTTTGCTTTCTCTGTGTCTCTCTAGTTAAAGACATTCGGATATCATCAGAGCACTGCACTGAGGAAACTTTTAAAGCAAACAAAGCAGAAAATAAAAAAGAAGACTCAGGAACTAATTATCGTGGTTCTCTGGGGGGTATTTCAGGGTGGGTGATCTAATGAGAACTCTCACACCCCAACAGGAAGAACTTGATGGGAATGTAATGATCTTAGCATTGTGGCTTTGACCTGGCATGTATCATCTACTGGACAAAGTGTCACTCCCAAGCCAGACCTCGCTCCCAGCTAGCTCCCTGGGTGTCTCTGTGCAGCAGTATGGGATCAGACAGAAAAATGATGACTATGATAAGGAACCTTTAGGGCAAAAATCACCCCCCTTTTTTTTAAGTTACACATTTGAGGCTTAAAATCTTTCTTGAGTCTTCTGTTTCATCTGATAAAACTCAAGCAAGTTTGAAGTAAGTCGAACTTTGTAAGGGAAAAAAATTAGAGAGGGGAAAATGAGGGTGATGTTTCTAGACCCAAAAGTTTCCAACCAAATCACCAAGTCTGTAATTGCAAAATAAAAACACTAAATCTCAATATCTATTTGCACAGCTCATTAACTAAGGGCTCACACTCAGCAAACAGAGAGAGAGAAAAAAAAAAAAGAAAAAGAAAAAAGGAACCTTCAGCACCAAATACATTTGGAAAGTTACTATGGAGACTTGTCCTTCCCTGGATCTAAGCTAGACTGTCACATTCGGCTAAGCTGCTGTCAGATGCATCCGTCTGTCTGTCTGTCTTTATTGCTTATTTAGAAAGTAGCAAATCGGTATGACACAAAGTGTCTTTTGTCAGACTGTGCTGGAGAGAGAAAGAGAACATTCCTTTCCCCACTGAGCATTATGAACATTACAGCAGGCACTCGACCTGCTCTGCTACTGGGACAACATGATTTACAATGTGAAAAGGGAAAACCTAAATCACCAAGTAATGAAAACATTAAAGTTAATGCATCACAAGTGAGGAATTTATTACCATTAACTCCAATAAACAGTTATAAAACACTCGTCCTTTCCTGTCCATGCACAGGGACACAGACACTGGACTTCATTAAGCTCAACTTTCTTTTCTTCCTCACTAGACCAGTCATGTGTGTTTGAACCAACCACCATTTATTGTTAAGTGGACTGGTTCATTTTCCAGAACTGTAGAAAGCTGAAGGCACATCCATTTTGCTTCACGGTGCTTGGTACAGACGGATGAAAAAGCAAAGTTTAGAAGACATGCAGCTCGGTGTTGCTATATAAGTTTATTTAAAAGTCCCTAAAATGTATGTCTGTTAAACGCAGAGTAGCTTTTCCGAGCAGCCCTTCTCCGAAGCAGGTACATAAGTAATAATGTCTGACGAGGAGGGTGGCACATTGGATGCCAACGCACGTCAGGTGCGTTTAGCTGAATAATTTTTCCCTTGTTATTGTTTGGTTTAGCACCTTAGAAGCCTCAGATGGAAACCCATTTCCTTCCAACATTTTTCTCTGTCACAGGGGCATACCAGTTTATTACCTTAAGGTTGTTCATGAACAAAAGAGGCTGCACATATTGGATGGCTAGGGTACATTGGTTACAGATTCATTTGTTTTCGGGGAAGAAAAGAACGAAAGTGTCTTTTTGGAAAGCCAACTCTAACTGTGGAATTGCCTGTGTGTTATAGACAGGAGGAGGCAGCATGAAATTCAGGCTTCCCGGACCAAATAGTTACCAAATAGTTACCAACAATGGTAATAGTAATACTATATGTTTGGATAGCACTTTATTTAGTGTTTGTCAGATGGTTTCCTTTATGGCACCTCCTTGATTCTGACACAGACAGAAAGACCTTGCCAGTCTACCCTTCTGAGGCTGAAAATAAGGCTCAGGGAGGGTAAGTGACTTTCTCACAAGAGCTGGAAAGAAGAGTCAAGACACAAACTTGTTTCTGTTTTGTTTTGTTTTTAAGTTTCAAATCTGGTACTTTTTTTTCCCCCCACATTTGCATAATGAATCATGTTACAGTCATAACTATAACGTAAAGTCAGGATGAAGAATTTTTTTTTAAGATGAAGAATGCTTTAATTCTAGATTTCTCAGTTCAGATTTCATGGTTTTTAGGAATCCTCTCTGCTAAGCATGGCTATGGTACTTGCCAGATGGAGCCTGGGAGTTGTCCAGGACGTCAGCCCTGAATGGGGACCTGATCTTTGGCATTCCCTGGAGAAGAGGCAGGTGCCTGGATGACCCCCCTGTCTGAGGTTCACAGGGATGTTAAGCTTTGCCCACTGAGTGGACTTGCTGGGCCTCTCATGGGCCAAACTGTGTGGAATGTAGGAAAGAAGAGGCTAGAGGGGCTCTGGATGCAGAGCCTGAGCGGCATATCCTATGATACCAAAGCTAAGATTTCCATAAGTAAGACCAACTGCCACAAAGTAGCATAATTTATGCAGGTAGTAATACTTAAGGGAACTCTTCTACATCTTATTTCATCACATATGTTAGCATCTCCATAAGGTACCCTAATGAAGACCTCTTAGCTGGAGAGGTCACAGGGCTCTCCAGTGGTGATGGAGCAAATGACTTTGCCACTCATTTTACCGACGGGGTAACCAGCTAGATTATGTGGCTCATCCAGTGATGTCATTATGTGACTCACCCAACAGTGGCATGATGTGACATTACCCATGGTGATGTGACTAATTTGTTGTAGAGCTGAGAAGACAAATAGAGTTTTCTGACACCAGCATATATCACCCTTTTGCTCCCATAGTCAGGTAAGCCGGGCATAGGGGGTTTATTTTCTGTGGGGAAACGAGACCAGGGAGGTCCCAAAGCTTGGGACAGACAGTTTTGGTGAGCATAAGAAGCCATCCTGAAAACAGGTGGACTATTAAGTCCAGGTCCCTAGCTTCCTTTCACTGCTCAGTTCCAAAAACCCTGCTAGTAGTAGGTGTATAACGGCATCACTGAGAGATTCATGGATCTTTCTCTGGAAAAATGAATGGCCTCAGAATGGAGACCTACAGCTACGGATGTTTGGGAGACCTCAAGCCAATAAGGTTGGGTCCCTTCATCACTCTCAACTTTAGGCTTTCTAAAGTGAAGCCCACAGGTGATATGTTCCACCTTGGCACACAGAAGTTTCAATCTGCACTTGGTGCCTCATTTTTATTTTTTTTAAGATTTATTTATTTATTTGAGAGAGCGAGAATGAGAGAGAGAAAGTAATGAGAGGGGGGACGGTTAGAGGGAGAAGCAGGCTCCTCGCCGAGCAGGGAGCCCGATGCGGGACTCGATCCAGGGACTCCAGGATCATGACCTGAGCCGAAGGCAGTCGCTCAACCAACTGAGCCACCCAGGCGCCCTGGTGCCTCATTTTTAAATATAAGCAGGATTTAAGGATCACCAGACTTTGCAGAAAAGCTTCCAACATGCAAGACAAAGACCAAAACATGTAACAGATAAAAAGGAATCAGGGGAAACAGAGCTGACGTAAGGTGCAGGAAAGAAAAATGAAAAATCAAAACAAACCAACAAACAAGCCATCATTAAGATTCCCAGAGGGATGAGAAGACATTACATCCATGAGATAGGATGCTTAAAAAGGAACAATCAGAGAGCAAGAAAGGAGAGTCAGAAATTAAATATATGACGGCAAAAATTAAAAACAAAATCAATAGATGAGTTAGGAGATATAATTGAGGAAATCTTAAAGAAATTTGGCAAAAAGATCAAGGAAAGGAAAACAGAAGAGCTAAAAATATTAAAACATAGAAAATAAAGGGAAAGAAATGATCAAAGAAATGATGAAATTTCTTGAAATGAAGAATATGAGTCTTCTGATTGAAAGGATCCTCCATACACCCAGAATACAAATGAAGAGAGACTCATACTTGATAAATCACTGTGAAATTTCGGGACACAACCAATAATTTGAAGTTTGTAAAAGCTTCTGAATCAAGGGGAAAATAGGTCCTACACAAAGAATGAAGAATCAGAATGGCATTGAACTTCTCCACAATAACACTTAGAAGCTGGAAGTCAATGAAGCAAAACTATCCAAATTCTAAGGTGAAATAAGTTCCATTAGCATTCTTACACACAAACTGTCAATCAGGTATAAAGGTAGAATAAAGAGGTTTTCAGACATGTGCAGTCTCAAGAAATCTACCTCCTAGGCAGCCTTTTGCAGGATGCACCAGAGGATGTGCTCCACCGAAATGAGGGAGTCCAGCAAGAAAGAAGGTGATGTTAGATCCAGGTGAGATTCTGACAAAGGAAAGAGACAAAGGGAAGTCCTTTGTCTGGGCCCCCAGAGCAGCCATAAGGGCTAGAAGTAAATAAAATCTACATAGTTAAAATCATGTAAGCCCTTAAACTAAACTACTAAAAATGATGGCATAATCACGTTGAGAAGAAGAAGGGAGGAGGTGTGAGGGTTGGGGTGAGATAAGAGTGTTAAATTAAATTCTCCTCTGCCATGATATGAAAACAATAGATAATGTCTGAAATTGATAAATCAAAAAAATAGCTGTATAATAATATTATTTAGATATGTGGAAGTAGAAATGAAAGAATTGAAAGGGCTTTCCTCTGGAGAGCAGTACTCCAGGATTGGGAAGGGTTGACTTCGCACAGTACTACAGTATTTGATTTTTAAAAAACATTCCGAGTGACTGAATACGCAAAATTCTCAAGCTTGATATGAAGGGTATATGTCAGAGGAATCCAGAAAAGAAAAGAAGAAATCTGTGTAGAATAATGTGAAACAATTTTATTGAAAACACTTAACCCAAAACCATATTTGAATTAGGTATCATTTGATGAATATTTTAATAATCTGTAGTCTTTATGCAATTTCAGGACTCACTTGCAACTCTAATATTGTACTTTGTACCACAGGTCTAATTCTGCTTAGGCTCTTCCTGCATTGGAAGGGAACCCACAGAAACAGTTGCCCCTTTCCACTGGAGATCCGTTTTACTTCACAAGTAACAAAGGGTATGCAATCCCATTATGAAATTTGGGGTCAGAAGCCCAGGTTATAAACTTGGGCTGCAATCTGCAGAATACTGTTGTATCACTGGGCATAACCAGAATTGGATAAAGTACCTAGAGATGAAATCAAATCAGAAAAAATCTATTTGGAACCTACCCTGTGGGAGGCCTTGTGCCAGAGAGCACGGAACTCCCAGGATGTCCCAGAAAGACAACTTCAGATCAGTGCAAAGACACAGACGGCGCAGACTTGATTTTAATTTATAGGGTTGGAAAGGTACAAGGCCATAAAACAAGACACCTGTTGTCCTGCATTTGTGTTAAAGGTTTCACCTTTTTAAAAAATAATCAGAAACACATAATCATCATTCTTAACATAAATGACACTTTTGATTGGGGGTGGAAATCCTGTTTTAAGAATAGGAAGGGAAGGAAAAGTAAAACCGACTGCGTGTAATTTTTCAAGTGGGAACAACGGCAATATGAAGATATATGGGTGTCAGACCCATTGATAGAGGAAGGAGGCTGTGCTCTCTTACCTCTTGTAGTGTCACTCCTGTGACCTCTACCATTTGAAATGCTTTGATTCCACCTTGCCCAAGGGACCTGTGAGCACTGGGGAAAGGGATGAAGGATGCCCATGCCTGACCTCACCTTTACATTGTCTAAGGACTGGAGGTATAAATCAGCTTTCCCCTTGAAGATCTGAGTGTCAGAAGCTCATGTGAAATGCTGGAAATATTAAATGATGTCCCTTAGGCTTTTATTGTTACTCAGTTTTCTCCTGTAACTGGGAGAGCTGTTCACATGAAGGATACTCTCCCCCAGGACCTCAATTTGTATATAAAATGAAGTATGAAACTCCAACAACTTCTTGCCACTTTGGAAAGAAAATAAACAATTAGTGGAGGTTGCACTTAGCCCACTGGTCCTTTTTATATATATGATCTCTCTGCCTGTTCTCTGAGAACAGTTCACATCAACAAAGGTGTGAGAACACCCTCATTACAAATCCTTATTTCCAGGGATAATAAGTTTGTGATGGAAAAAAAATCTCCATAGACAACTCAGTGCATTTTTGTAATGGGGAAAAACAAAAGCTCTTTCTTTTATCCTATTTAGCAGACAAAGTGTGCTAATAATTAGAATGGAGGAATAAATGCTTGGATGCCATGGGCCCATTTCTAGCTCAGCACCTTCCTCTCTCCATCAAAGATGTGAAGCACAGTTACACAAAGAATATATTCCCTATTATAGAAACACGAATATACATTTGTACAGAGTTTTACAATATTTAGAGCACTTTCAAACCCTTTATTTGGTTCGATTTTTATAATAGCTTGATGAGGTAGGTATTTACAGAATCTGGAATGAGAGAATAAAAGTAAAAAGAAACCGTTTAAACAGTTGAGAAGAGAAGCCAGTGAGTTATTAAGGATTACCTAAGACTGAAGAATCTTAACTATGCCAGGTTCGTAAAAGATGGCCAGATGTATGAAAATATTGATTCGCCTGCCTCTCTTCATGCTGTAATAGGAACCAATCTCTAAATGGCCCTCTGCTCCATGTTTCAAGATCATATTCCAGGCATGAAAGGATATTCAGAATAGCGTAATGTGCTCTTTTAACACGTGTTCTCTTGCCATCTAACTGTGGCTGAATTAGGGATGAATGGCACTGCTTCTCAAGGGAGCAAGAGAAAGTATGAGGGCTGAGGGGGATTCCAAACACAATACAAGGAAAAATGAAGAAAGAAGATTCTTCTTTTCCCCCAGAAGCCTAATCTTCTGAAACAGGCCCGTGATTTTTTAAAAAATTTTTTTTGGAAGTCCCACCAAGTAGAATTGGTGCTGCTTAAATAGGATGTGTTTCAGGGAACTAGAGAAAGGTCCCTCTTCCAAAATACCTTCTCAACGGACTTCCTTAATTCCTGATGTTCCACCGTGAGGAGCCCATTCCCTGAGATTAAAGCATTACTCCCCGTTGAACTACAAATGCCTCTGGGAGAGGTAGTACGTTAAGCGAGGCATTCTCATCCACTGTGTGGTAACAAACTGATGCATCGCAGATTGTTGGAGGAGGGAGGCGCAAAGTTCCAGCTCTCACAGGGAGGAGGCATGGCCATTTGTAACCGTGCAGTAGGCCACTGAGCAGACATAACGGATCGAAGTCTGTCCAGCAGTGACTTATCCATGAGGTGTGTGCGGTTGATGATACTGCATTGCGCCATTATCCTTCATTAGCACCTTAAAACATCTGCACGTCAGAATCACCTGTCAACCTTTCAAAAGATGTAGATATCTGAGCTGCATCCTAGATATGCTGAATCAGGATCATCTGGAAGTAGGGCCAAGGCATGTTTATTTTTACAAGGCTCTACGGATGGTCTGATGCTCAGCCAGGGCTGAAAACCACAGCCTCAGCGTGAATTTGTACGTTAGGCCCTTGTCCGCCTAATAGCTTGCGGGTACGCCTTGGTGAGGTGGGCCCCCAGCTGGGGGGCCTGGACACTGAGTCCAGAACAGGTGGTAAGAGACCAGAGAGGTGCCCTCAGAACAAAGTAACCAAAGGTGACCTGGGGAAGAACCAGGACAACTTGTCCACAGCACAATTTTGACAAATTACCCTAGAGCATTATTACCAAAATCTGAAGAAGCAACGTGAATCCATAAAAGTTAGTGTCTCTCATGTATCCTAAGACTGGACGGAGGCAGTTCGGAGATGGGAGGGCCCTCCATGTGCTCAGACTCCATCTATCTCCACCGCCTTGAGCGTGTGATTTCTTCCTCATGGTCCAAACTGGCCCCTGCTCCGGCCAACAGGAAAGAGGGAAAGGGGCAAGGAAAAGAGCACCACCCTCCCCTCCCTGGTAAGGACACATTTGTGGGACCCTAGAAGTTGACACATCCCTTTCACATGGCACTGGCCAGGACTTAAGTCACATGGCCAAATCTAGATGTCAGGGAAGTAAGGAGGCAGGGAGTTGTCCTGGGCAGCCATGAGCCCATCTAGAAATGCAGAAGAAGGGGTGAAGGGCTATGGGGGCCTAGCTAGCAGTCTCGGCCACACTGGGAATTCTGCACACAGTTCAACAAGTACTGGTGGTCACCTTATGAACCTAGCATATCCCACCGGAAGGAAAGCAAATGAGTGTGGTGAGAGAAGTCTGCTTCATTCCAGGTGTTGGGTAATTCATGGGGATTAGAAGAACGTGTTTTCCACTAATGAAGAGTGAGAATTTGTTGAAAGTAGTTATCTGTGGCCCAGGAGTCATAACAGAGATCTAAAATAAATGAAGTGCCTGGTTTGTCTTTTGAAAGCTTATGTTTCCTCTTGGAATTATGTGATTCAAAAATCCACCTCTTGCCTAATGAAGGACTGGAATGTGGTCCTTCTTGCCCAAGTCCCTGGAGTCAACTTCTGTCCTCTGTCAGGAACAGAATAGCATACTAGACCATGGATTTCCTCACTAGCTTCTAGTACACACAGTGCTAACTAGGAGAAATGCTAATGCTAATTTCACATACAGATTCTGCTTGGATGCGCTTAAAAAGATTCTGATCAGTGAAAAGGTGTATTTCCCCCTGCCTCTAGGACTCCAAGCACATACAGATATGTCAGTACTTTCCAGTCGTGATTTTTTTTTTTTAAAGATTTTATTTATTTATTTGAGAGAGAGAGAATGAGAGAGAGCACATGAGAGAGGGGAGGGTCAGAGGGAGAAGCAGACTCCCTGCCGAGCAGGAAGCCCGGTGCGGGACTGGATCCAGGGACTCCAGGATCATGACCTGAGCCGAAGGCAGTCGCTTAACCAACTGAGCCACCTCCAGTCGTGATTGATCTGAGCGTGCAACCAGAACCATGCTGGTCTAGAAGCATGTGATCCAAAATATAAGAAATCTGTTCAGCTCTATGGCTGTGTTTGGATTGTTTCATTAACTAGGATGGTTTTAAAAGCAAAGCACTGCTTTTTTCCCCATCTGATCTTCCTAAATCATCCAATAGACTTGTTTCCTTTCTTTGTGCTTCTCATTTGTCCAGCTGATGGAATTGTATGGCCAGTTAGCTCAGTTAGATAGGGCATGGTGCTAATGAGACCAAGGTCACAGGTTTTATCCCTAGATAGGCTGACTGGTGTACAGAGTGAAATTTTGTGCCATGATTAGTTGATTGCTTCTCTATCCCTGCCAGCTGTTCTGAAAGAATGCATGCTTCTCAAAAGGGGGATTGAGTAGGAAAGAGTGGGTGTCTCCGTAGAATTAAGCCGTACTGTTGGAAAAACTCTACAAAGGCCCTTCTACAGAGTTGGTGGACCAGAAGTATATCTCTACAAAGAGGAACACAAAGTATTTTGGATATGAAATGGTCCCTCCAAAAAGAAGTCATCCTACTTCCAGGAGACTATGATCCAGAAACATGGAAATTGAACTGCCACATCAGGAATGGAAAAAGAAAGCTGGAGTAACAAGAACAATTATCGTATTCATGGGCTAGGGGGTCCAGAGCCCTTCACTTCCTGCTTCCTGCTGGATCCACGACACCACATTCTGCCACTGATTTCCCACTCCACCTCAGTGTTCCCCACCTGGTGGTGAGTTGTCATGATGATGTGGAGGAAAATCATGTCCAAAACAGGAATAAGATTTGCCGCCGCTGTTACCTGTTGTACATAGAAATATCATTTCTCACCACAGGAAGACTTTTTCACCCTCTTATCAAAAACCTGCCAGTCTGTCCACACAAGCGGGAGAACAAATGTGTTTTTTATCCCTCTGTGAATACACGAGACTCTGCACCTGCGCGACACTCAAGGGTGGTTGGCCCTCGTCCTGACTCTGAGCTGGCGGCTGCTCTTGCGGAGAGAAAGTAAAAATGATTGATTCAACATCTTAATTAAGATAAACAAACAAAGAGGAACATCAAATAATGGACCTGACAGTTTGAAACAGACTGAAAGTACAGCTTAGCATTTCATAAAAGAAAGAGCGTTTGATGTGTGGATGGCAGTTTAATAATTTGTAAATATCACTGGCTTGGTATTATAGCTAATCCAAATATTTTCATTTCTCATCATGTGTTACCCTCTGCTGATGGTTTGTCCTCTTCAACTTACAGCTTTCACCCTGGAGCCTTCAACAGGGGTGGAGAGGAGAGGAAGAGAAAGGGTCACAGGTTCTCTGTGGAATGTGAATTCTATCATCAACTTCCTTTCTACTTTCTGATTCAGATATTCCCTGGAAAATACCACCGACTAGCCCAAAGGATATATTGCCCTTTTCTTCACCTCCCCCCAAAAAGTATCAAAATTTGATTATAGCTTTCCATTAGCTTCTGACCGTTTTACTAATTATCTCTTCATCTGAGTGTTTCCCTCATTCCTAAAATGTAAAGAAATGAGGCAATGGGACAACCATATTAACTATAGTGTCCCTATAATGCTGTTTTTATATCATAATGAAGTAGTCAGCTATAGATCTATACTCCAAGAGGTGATTTAGTGCCCTAAAGTCCTACAAAGAAAGGCAGCTGGTGGTAAGAGTATCCTTTTTAATGCCCGTGTCTCCCACCGAAACACCTCTGGGTGGGTACTGAGGGTCAGCAGGGAGTTGTGGTGTCAGTCCTAAAAAGATGGATGTGGGAACCTCTATGGTAGCCAGAGCACTGGGATGTAGTTCTTGTGGAAAAAAATTCAGAGAAAGAGTAGGCAATTTTACCAATTTATTTGAAACTTCCAAGGGTGCAAGTCAGAACATAGGTCTGTGAAAGCAGAGCTGGAGGAACACCATGGGGCAGATAGAGGCTTTGGGCTTTGAAAAGGTTATGTGAAAACGGAAAGGTGGGGATGTGGGCCTGTCAGGTCAGCCTGCAGTCAGATATACCTCTAGATTCAGGACATGACTGTTCTCTTGTGGCTTTTCCATTCTTTTTGCTGAGGTCTTAACAACAGCAAATTTTTCTTTAAAAATTTAAAAAAAAATTTGTATTTATTTATTTATTTTTTTTATGGCTCTGGGATGATAGCAAGCCCAGGCCAGAGATCACACGAGGTGGGTGTGACCGGCAGGGGCCCACAGAGGGAGGCTGCAGTTCTGAGAATTCTCCACAGGGAAGCAGTATGAGATCAGGGTTTAGACAGAGGTGGCCCCAGCCCCACCAGCGTTCTCTGATTCTGATGGAGACAGTCCTTCTTCCCTTCCACTGTGTATGGGGTGAGTACCAACAGGGCGAGCTCGCCTCTCAGGAGAGCTCCAAGCCTCTCTGGTCCTCACCACGGCTCTTCACCCCCCACATCTGTTTCTCCGTACTTAAAACAGTTGGTTCCCAGAATACTGCCTTGTGGATTCCATCTCTGGCCTGTGCGCTCTCTGAGGGATGCTGTAAGGGCTCAGGATGCCCTCTTTCCTGAAATGGCCTTATTTTAAGCTGCTGGGTTCACATCACTGCCACAGAGAGGAAATCTGCAGAGGGGACCTTAGCAACATGTCAGGCACGTGTTTTCCTTGCAGTCTGTATTCTGTCAACCTCTCAATGGTCGGATAACTCTTGACATTTCTCAAAAAGGAATCAGTTTGGTCTTTGGCACTCTTAAGAAAATGGTGCCAGCAACAACTTGATTTTGTCTGAGTTATAGGAAGCGATACAATGTTATGGGTAAAACTCCTGAATAGAGAGTTTACAACTTCGGTTCTATCTTGACAACAATATATTGTTGATATACTGTATGATATACTGATATATTGTATGATAACAATAAAGCCACTACTTATCTTCCTTGCTTATAAAATATAAATAACATCTGGCACATTTCTGATGTTTTTTTTTTTTAAATTTTTTGGAGAAAGAAAGAGAGAGAGAGAGCACAAGCAGGAGGGGCAGAGGGAAAGGGAGAGAGAGAATCTCATCCAGACTCCACATTGAGCACGGAGCCCGACGTGAGGCTTGATCCCAGGACACTGAGATCACGACCTGAGCTGAAACCAAGAGTCAGATGCTTAACTCACTATGCCACCCAGGCACCCCAATTTCTGATAAGTCTTAAGAACTATAGGTTTTCGGGGCACCTGGGTGACTCAGTCGTTAAGTGTCTGCCTTCAGCTCAGGTTGTGATCCCAGGACTGAGCCCTGCATCGGGCTCTTTTCTCCGCGGGAAGCCTGCTTCTCCCTCTCCCACTCCCCCCACTTGTGTTCCCTCTCTTGCTGTCTCTCTCTGTCAAATAAATAAATAAAATCTTAAAAAAAAAAAAAGAACTACAGGTTTTCCCTGCTATCCAAAAGTAGTGCTCCTTATGAAACCTTCTGTAAGCTCAAATGGTGTAAAGCAAAGAAACAATTACATTTTGTAGAAGTGAAAATCTCTTCCGTATTTTTTTCCATTACTAAAAACCAGGTATAATGTAGGTCTTTCATAAACGCAAAGTAGTGTAAAGCGAATTTTCAGAGATCGGGGGAAACTGGTATATATTCCATGTGGACTCTCCACGAAGTCCTTGATTCTATGAATATTCTTTTTTTTTTTTAAAGATTTTATTTATTTATTTGAGAGAGAGAGAATGAGAGAGAGCACATGAGAGGGGGGAGGGTCAGAGGGAGAAGCAGACTCCCCGCTGAGCAGGGAGCCCGATGCGGGACTCGATCCACGGACTCCAGGATCATGACCTGAGCCGAAGGCAGTCGCTTAACCAACTGAGCCACCCAGGCGCCCTCTATGAATATTCTTAAGATAGAAAACTTTGACCTTTCTCTTGTCAGACATTTTCTAAAATACATTTCCTTTACTTGAAAAATTGGCAAATATTACATGTATCAGATTTAAAACTAAGAAATTTAAATCTTGAAAACTCTCAATATAGTAGGCAGAAATTCCATTTTCAGCATTGCATATGGTGAGAGTGGAAAGGGGGGATTAGGGTCTAAAGTCTGGGTTTCCCACAATTTATCTCAGGTAGCCTACCTCTTATCACACATTTTATTTCTTTACGTGAAATACTTCAAAACTTAAATGTTTCTGCCAAGTTTGAGAAGGGTGTGTGGTATTGACTTCTTGCTGATCTCATTTTTTTTCTTTATGGTCTACCCAAACCATTTTCAGACCCCTTAAATCAGTTACCTTTCTTTTAGGGACAATCAACTGAAAGCAAGCAGAGGAAAAGGAAAGAGATTAAGACCTGCTCTCCCAGTGGCCTCCCAGGTGACTTTGCCTCCCAGACAGGCTGATGCAAACATGAACAAAAGAGAAGTTTCTGGACAGATCTCTAGTAGGACTGTTCTCAAGACCAGATCAGCAGCAGTAGTGCTAGATAAAACCACAATTGGCTACATTCATCCCTCTGGGGCATAAACTGGGCCAGAGAGGTAGAGACTGAGACCATATAAACAAAATGGAGAACACAAATAAAATATTGATTCTCTTTCCTGTATTTCATCCCCTAAAGACAAGTCAACCAGCTAGCAGTGGGAAGAAGGTTATCCTCATAATACTGGTCCACTTAAATTTTTCAGATGCAATAGGGTGCAGTTATTGGTATAGACTCTGTGCTTTCTCTTCTGGACATAACATGACTAGGAAGTTTTAGAAATTTTGGTGATGCTACATCTAAATGAGCTTTAATGTCAAGGTTAGATGATATTGTTAGGGTCTGTGTCACCCATGATTTTGTGTCTGTCTGGAAAAGGTTAGGCAAAGGTAAGAGAGATATGGAGCCTACTGAAGCATCTCTTATCAAAGGGAAACTTGTTAAAGAAAGATTTTAACAGCTCAAACTACCTTGGAGGCCAATAAAAGCACCAAAACTGATTATTAGACCATGATCTGAGGTTAGAAAAAGGACGCCAGCCCTGACTGATTGGAAAGCTATTGGAAATAAATAAAAAGGCTACATTTTGTGAAACGGAAGGTCACAGTGCGGGAGCATCTTGAAAAGCCATAGGTGCACTGATTACATTTATCACGACATTAGTGAATGCTTTGCGTGTGGCTTGTTTTTGCAGGTCTTTCATATGAGATATTTTTAGATAAACTGATTTCACAGAAGAGGAGAAAGGTAATAAATGTCACACTGTGTTAATACACAAGCCCTACACCTTTGGGATCAAATTTGGTGCAGGGCACAAGTGAAATGAGTTTGGTGGCCTCAAATGAGGCTACCGCCAATAGCTATCCTTAAACAAAATCACAAATCATTTGCTGGCAGCCGGGATCAGAGACCTGGTGCTGAGACAGCAGGAGTGGTACAGCTCAGGGGGAAGTGTTGGGCTAGGGGAACCGTGCATTACCTCTGGGTCTCCAGCCTGGTTCCAGCTCATGCCACCAACCGACCCTTTCGTACCATAAGTGCTAACATTCATGCTGATTTTACGACCTTTCTTTCCTTGCCAAATCCAAGATGAATATTCCCCCAAACAGTTCATGAAACCTCCCCTAATCTAAGTCTTCATTGTTCAGAGAGTCCTTATAAGAGTAATATCATAGTCACTTATGAAAAGTAGTCCTACTTTTAGAGGGTTACTTGTTCTTAGCAAAATAATGGAACTTGTTCCAGGGAGTTTTAAATCTAAACATTGCTTGCTCTCTCCATCAGTGAAAGACTTCTATGCTACTCTGATGAAAACACAGAGAATTAGAAAACAATGACTGTGTGAATGACATTTACAGAGATCTCATACTGGAAAGGGCACATTTTATTGTGACTCTGTGTCAAAAGTGTAGTTTCATCAGAGGACAGGAGGCAAAAGAAACAGGCAATCAATACTTGGGCCTCTGATATCTGAACTGAGAAAGAAAATCATTATCCTGTTACTTTTATTATAGCATGATGTTTGAAATACTGCACCTTGTTTCCATAATAATCCCATACTTTGGGGATTGCAGACTAATAGACCCCTCCTAGGGGCAGCCATGTGAAATTAGAACATAAACCAGAAAGGAATGTATATAAAAAAAATATATATATATATATATATTTTTTTTTTGGGTGGGAACTTTTAGAAAGGCAGTTTGAGAAAGAAAAAAGCTAACTTTTTGAAAAAATGTAATGATCCAATTTCCTAGTCACGTTTATCTAACAGCATATGTTTAATGTCTGAATTTCCAGAATTATTACTAAAGGGTTCCTTGTTTCCAATTTTGGGGCAAAACACACAGATTTCCAATAGATAAGAGTCCCCTCATTATTAACAAGGTTACTTGGGCAGCATTTGCATCTCAGCATTTATTGAAAATGGTTCTACTGTTTAGAGAGTAAACGAGACCAAGGTGGGAGGTATGTGGAATTTGTATCTGATTTTCTAAGCTAGCTGTACCATTCACTTCTCCCTGGCAAAAAACCTGGTCACTGAACTTGAATTTTTTGCTGATAAAAGGAAAGGAATTATCATTCACAAACATTTATGAAGCTCTTATGTATCCAACCTTTTTTTTTTTTAAGATTTTATTTATTTATTTGAGAGAGAGAATGAGAGAGAGAGAGCACATGAGAGGGGGGAGGGTCAGAGGGAGAAGCAGACTCCCTGCCGAGCAGGGAGCCCGACACGGGACTTGATCCTGGGACTCCAGGATCATGACCTGAGCTGAAGGCAGTCGCTTAGCCAACTGAGCCACCCAGGCGCCCATCTTATGTATCCAACCTTAAGTACTGCACCAGTTCTGCCTACCTGCTTCCGAAAGACTGTTTATTGGTTAATATTCTCAAAACACCTCAAGACAATTAACCCTCCCCTCTCTAGATTTCACTATCCAATTTAAAACTCTATTTGAATATATATTGTGGAAAATGGGGTCATATTAGTCATATGTATGTTGCATAAACAAATACAGCTGTCCTCAACCTAACTTGTGTACCTTCATAGGTTGGTATCTTCATCAGTTATTTAAATTCTGGTTTTTTTTCCTCTTTGAATTATTATTGATGAGATTATCATTGTATAGCCATAAAGTCATGACCTGCTTTTCTAGGCTGTGGGCTGCAGCCGCACAGAGAGCTAAGTGGGTCCTTAATGAACAAGAAAATGTTATCATGGCCACACATTGTGTCTCCCAGGCTGCTCTGTCTACAATCTCCAGCAGCCACAGATAGCAGTTCAAAGTCATGCAAATGAGGGCTACGGCTCTCACTTTGTTCCTCTCTGTGCAGATGTTCTTGTGATCCCTTGGCAAATGCACAACAACAGTAGGAAAAAAGGATATTCTCAGAGACCTAATCCACCCAGGCAGCTTATTTATTCCAAGTGAACATGCTACTAGCCACAAAAATTCAGAAAAGCTGACAGTACTAAATCAGTAAGGATGGGGAGGAACTAGAATTTTCACACACTGTCAGTAGGAGCATTAACTGGTACAAACGCTTTGAAAAACTGTTTGGCAGAATCTATTGAAGCTGAACCGTTGGATCCAGCAATTCCTCTCCTAGGTATAGCCCCAACAGAAATGCCAACATGATGTGCATCAAAATACAGGTATAAGAATGTTCACGGCAGGGGGCGCCTGGGTGGCTCAGTCGGTTGAGCATCCAACTCTTGATTTCAGCTCAGGTCATGATCTCAGGGTCGAGATTGAGCTCTGCAGCAGGCTCTGGGGAAGCGTGGAGTCTGCTTAGGATTCAAACCAACGACCCCTCCCCTCCCGCACCTGCTCGCATGCGCGCTCTCTCTCTTAGAAAAATATACTTATATATAAAGAATGTTCATGGTAGCATTATTCATACTATCTTCAAAGTAGAAACAACCCAAACGTCTACCTACAAGAAACTAAAATGAATAATGAAATAGTATACAGTAATGAGAACAAAGAACCACTGATACATGTAAAAATATGGATGATTCTCACAAATATAATGCTGAATGAAAGAATCCAGACACACCAGAGTATATATTGTATGACTCTGTTCATCTGAAAGTCAAATATAGGCAAAAGTAATCTGGTGACAGAAGTCAGAGTAGTAGTTACTTTTGGGGAGATAATAATTGGGAAGGGATACAGAAGAAAGCTTTTGGGGGTGCTGGTAATGTTCTATATCTTGATATCGGTGGGGATCACATGAGTGTTTAAAAAATCACTGAGCTCTACACTAATGATTTGGGCATTTTTCTGTATCTATGATATACTGCAGTAAAAAGTAAACTATCAGTGCAGTTTGTTATTAACTAATGCCTTTGTCAGCTTCTGAAATACTAGGAAACAAAGGAAGAATGACTAAGGCAGTAGCTCCTTGAGTGAAATTTACTACAGAATTATATATTAAAAAATTCCAGAGAAATTACACAGGTGGTGTTAAAAAGTTTTTTGTTTCTCTGCCTGGAGCTCTTAAGGGCAAGCGGCAATTTGGTTTAGATTTTGAAGGGCTATATCATGCATTCTATCAGAGGTTTTATAAGGAGGGTGCTAACCTGCTATTCTGTTTGTACAGCAATAGGAAACTGGCTTAAATTAAAACAGAAACAATTTCAGCTGGACGTTAGGAATTTCTGGACCAGGAAGTTAAGTGATTGTGGAACCAGAATTGCTACGTATCTTGAAGAAAAGAAAGGAAAACCATCTGCCAGGTGGACTGATCATAAGATCCCTTCAGGTATCCTTCAGCTCTTTTCTTCAGTTCAACAGCAGAATGGTGGGATAGTTTAAAAAATCTACTCTGCACAGAACTTAGTACAATGCCTGGTAAGAGTAAGAGTTAAAAAATATTAGCGGGGCGCCTGGGTGCTGCAGTCTGTTAGGTTGTGATCTCAAGCTTGTGAAACTGAGTCCCATGTTGGGCTCCGTGCTTTCGCAGTCTGCATGGAGTCTCTCCCTCTCCCTCTGCCCCTCCCCCTGCACTCGCGCTCTTTCTCTCTCTCTTTCTCTTAAAAAAAAAAAAAATTAGCTCCACTGTAACCCTGTTAATAATACTTACAGAGAGCACTGCAAGTTTTAGAGCTTTATCCCTAAACTTATCGACAGTGAAACATCCCTAAGTTTCTCTCTGTAAATCTCAGCTGTCGTCTCCTCCTGATGATAAAGGAGGGAGAGAGTCCAACTGGTTAACATGTATAAATTGTACTGATTCTGTGATGACATGTGGTATGTAAATTTAAAGAATGATTATTATCATAAACCCTGCCAACTGCAACATTGATGGTGCCAGAAATATCGATTTAAATGGAAACTTGGAACTCTTAACACTGGCTAAGGGATGAAGTTGCTTTAGGTACCCATGGGCTTTGAGTAGAGGGAATCACCAAAGGGCCATTAGGGAGCTAAGCTAGGGTAAAAGGAGATGGGTTTGGAGGAACCCCTTAGCAAATGTGATAAAAAAGGGTTTCTCAAATGATTGTAAATCAATAATAGTTTTAGCTATCATTTGGAGTTTTCTAGACGTTTTCTTCCTTTTGATTATCCTCCACACTCCTATACTCTTTCTGCTATTAAAAAAAAAACAACAACTATATTCCAGGGGCACCTGGGTGGCTCAGTTGGGTAAGTGTCCAACTTGTGACTTCAGGGTGGTGAGATCGAGCCCCATGTTGGGTTCTGTGCTGCATGGAGCCTTCTTAGGATTCTCTCTCCCCTCTCCCTCTGCTCCCCGACCCCGACATGTCTGCACACAAACACTCTCTCTAAAAAAACCTAAAAAACAAAAAACTATATTCCAGAGATGTAATTGAACTGCCTTGGTGGTGGTGGTGGTGGTTGTTTTTAGCTGAAAATATACTTAACTAATATAGGAAATGCATATAGAAAATATTTTTAATGGTTCCTAAAATGTCCTCTTGAAAGGTGCATGGTTTGAAATCAAGCTCTTTAGTGTTAAAGTGCTAGCAGATTTTTAGCTCAATTCCCGTGTGGTTTTAGAGATATTGGCATTCTAAAAACTGCTGATTCTTGCTTGGTAAATGGAAACTGAGTTACAGCAACCAACGTCTGAAACATCAGAAGGAGATTTATGCTTCATAAAGGCCTAGGTAAGAGAAAAATAATTATGTGGAAATCTTAAGGCCCTTTTAGGTTTCTAACTTGTCTGGAGCAGCTTTCTGACCACAACCAAGGCGCTGGTGCTCAGTTATAAGCAACACTGCAGTCCTCTGAAATATATGACTAATCTTACATTCTGGTTACTACTAAATTTCCACCTTATATGCTGCAATTATACACTGCACAGTATACAGTGATGTCCTTTCAGCATGCAGCCATGAGCTGCTGAAAACTGAAGCTAATGTCCTGTGTGCTTATATGTCTATATAAGCCAGGCCACAGAAGAGAAACTTCTGCAAATTTCCACAAATCAAGTCTAGAAGAACTATCACATATATTCAGAAATAACCAATTATTAAAAAAATAAGCCAATTCAACCAGTTTTTATGAGCTCATAGTGACTCCTGGTTAGCAGTTTGCTTGGAGATATTCTCATTCTTTCAAAATTTTATTGGCATGTTCTATGTGCTAGGGACCAAGAGGAAGGGCAGATGGCCTCTAGGAGCTGGTCATTGTGTGGCAAGCTGAATCTCTGAAGTTGTTAATGAACAACATAAGAAAGGAGATGATTAGGGGTCCAAATAAACAGCTAAAGTTCAGAGAAGGCAGTGCTCACAGACTAGACAAGAGTATTTATTTGAGCTGGACTCTGAGAGATGGACGGCATAGGGATTGAAGGAGGATGAGCTTTCTAGACAGGGAAAGAGCATGAGCAGAGCTTGAAAGCCTTTGCTGAATATGGCGTATTCTTGGTCAACAGGAACTTGACTAAAGTCTAGAGGTTTTGTTGGGTGTGCAGGTGTGGGTGTATCCTGGGAAACAACTCAACATTTCTTCTATGAGCTTAGAATGAGCTATGAAAAACTTCAAAGACCACATTATGAAGTTCCAATAATCTAGTTTTCCTTTTAGTTATGTAGAGCCATTGGAAGTTTTTTAGCCAGGAAATTACATGATAAAACCAGTGTTTTTCTTGTAGTGGAGATGATTTTTAATATAGTTGTCCTACACCTATTCCCCTATTGACTGAGCTATTCCATTTTCAAACAGAGTAATAATTCTTTTTTTTAAATTTTAAATTCTAAGTTTTTAAATTTTTTATTTTTTTGAAAGGTTTTATTTATTTATTTGACAGAGACACAGCGAGAGAGGGAACACAAGCAAGGGGCGTGGGAGAGGGAGAAGCAGGCTTCTCGCTGAGCAGGGGACCCAATGCGGGGCTCGATCCTAGGACCCTGGGACCCTGACCTGAGCTGAATGCAGACGCCCAACGACTAAGCCACCCAGGTGCTCCCAGAGTAATAATTCTTAATAAAAAGTTGCTTTGGATTCCTTCTGGAACAATGTGGCATATTTATACCTATTTAATTGGTAGGAAATTGTTATCAAATTAAGACTTTCTCCCATAATTTTCTCTTGTATCCTGGATTATTTTATTACTTTTCTACAGGTGTTCAAAAAAAAAGAACTAGTAAATAAATACACTAATGGGAATTTTTGGAGACCACACTGATCCTGCTGAGTTCAGTGGCCTTTTCTGGGGGAGAAAGGAGATGGGTATACTCCTGATTGAAAATTTATATTGTATACATATAATATGGTCACATTGTATGTTAGTGAAATTCTTTATAGAAAAGGAATCAAACATATATTTAACAAGGTTTTGTCAAATGTACTAGAACACATTTAAGAACTACTGCATGCCCTATTCGAATCTATTCACTTTCAACAGATTTGGAAAGAGCTGTATAGGGATCATTGTCTTTACCACACAGGAATTTATAATTTCAGAGCAAAGGGCAGTTTACTGGCCTGTGGCTGATTCATGGTAAAATAGAATAGTATTTGTAGCTCTAATACATGCATATAAATTCTCTAAAGTAAATAGTATTATTTCCATCTGCTCCCCTCCCCCACTAATATTGACTTAGAATTCAATGGAATTAAATGGGTTAGTAGTTGCCCCACTGTCCTCCTGTTTTCCCAGCCCTTGGCACACATAGTAGGTGCTTTATAAGCATTTTATAAATCAATGAATTAAAGGATTTAATATTGCAGGGAGTCAGAGATTTTAGGTCCCATTATTGATTTTGTCCCACATTTATTTATCAAATAGATTTGGGTATATAGCCCCTCTGTGCTCATTTTTTTCCTCTGTGAAATCAAGATGGTAAAACTCCTTTTGCAGAAATATGGTAATGCTTGAGATACTGTGTGTGAATTGATTTGCACTCCTCTGAAGAAAGGGATCTTATCAATAGAAGACATTGTTCAGGTTACCCACAGCATTCAAATTTAATTTGTACCACATGGAATATGTGGAAGGTCCATGACCTCAGTAATGAAAACTGCTGAGCCCTTGATGCCCATGGAAAAAAGCATTTTCTCCTTGTTTTTCTGGCTGTAAGAGAATGACTGCTGTTTCCCCTGTGTGCCTGTTCTAACTATGATGCACTTATTTCCTTCAGCCTCATCCCAGTTTCTCATTACAGATGCCAAAACGAGCAAGTCCTTTAAATTGGGGAGGGTGGAAGGTGTGTACGTCTGAAAGAGCAGGAATAAGGACCCTTAACTTAAGAATGAAGAGTTGAGGGAGGTGGGTAAAGAACACTGACTAGGACTTGCAAGAAAAGACAGATCAATCCCAACGATTCATCATGCCAGGAGCTGTCCAAATAATCAAAGGTATCAGCCGGGGTGATGTATAGCTGATGTCATTTGGCGAGACCCTTAACAAGGCAGCTGTAGCGTAACAGCTGCTGCTGGTCAGTGAGTATGACAGCACATGCCAGGCCAGGGCGGGGAACACAGACCATCCATCACTGACCCAACTTAATGGCTAGACTTATTAGTAAACATTCTCTGTGGCTGACAGCCTGTAATGGTACAGGATGTTCCCCAACTGTCCCCCAAATAAACGGACTCACCTGACAGATGTGTGAAATCTGGGGTCCCCCTTCAGATTCTGTGGGTGAGTAGAATTCGTTCTATTTTATTGATAGAAGAGAAGAGTCTTTAGAAAGAATGAGGGGGGATATGTATGAAGCCCCCACTTAGCAAATGTACTCATAATCTATTCTTCACCCAAGACGGTTTTTCTCTTCTTAACTGTAAATCAGGAAAGTGACAGTGTATGTTGACATACATGCATTATTCCATAGGAACTACTGTAGGTGAGTTTCATCTATATCTTTCCCTACTATGGATCAGAAATTCCCAAAGTGGAAATAAAATCCACTCTCTGTACTAAAGATATCTAAGTCTACTTTAACTACATTATGTTCTTGGAGGGGATATCTTAATGGACTAAGTATGAGGTTTGAAATATCTAGACTTCCTGGAACCACAGGTTCAATTCCCAGCCGAATTGGCTCAGTCCTCAAGTCTTCACTGGCAGATAAATTAAGATACCAAGAAGCTTACTGTGCACAGATCTCTTAGATGAGCTGGAGTAACCTATAATCTTATCTATTTTTTTTAAGTGGACATTAAACTTGGTACTGCTGTTCTTGACCTCAGGGAAAAATTCTATATCATCTGCATGGTAAATCTACTGCTTATCATTCAAAAGAAATGTACCATTTAGGATGACAGTGCATCCTCCCCTAAGTCTGAGACTTTTTTTTTTTTTTTTTTTAAGGCATCTGGGCTTTGAAACGGTCAGGTTATTGCAATTTCAATTACTCCTTCTTAACTCTTCACCTTTTGTTTTCCTGGACTTGAGCTACCTGTCTTGCTTCATCCTTCATTGTATCTTCCTCTGGGCCTGACCTTGCCTTGCCTCTCTAGTCTTGGCTATTGACCTTGCTTTGAATTCCAGCACAGGTGAATTCTTCAATCCCTACTTAACAACTTAGATTCTGGATTTTCCCCTACTCTGACTTCTGAGATTGGTGTGATCCCTCAAGTCTTACTTCAGTTTCTGTAGATAGAGAGGGGACATGATCCGGGGGAAAAAAGCCCCGGCTTGGGAGATATGAAGACAGTTTCTAGGAGGACTGTTTCCTCAACTGCCCCTATTCATTCTTGTCCTGTGCTCTAATCCCAGCACTACTACTACTAAGTGGTTCTGTAATGATGGGCAAGTCATGTGGTCTATCGGCTTGTTGGTCTGTAGAATGGGTACGCTAGGCCTCATGAGTACACGCTCCTTCCAAGTTCTAAGATTCTCAGATCCTTTGTTTTACCTGGGACCCTAGTCACCCTGGCTTCAGCTTGGTAGAAAAAGGGACTATGAAGCATTTTAAAACCTAAATTTTAGGCATTGTCATCACCACTGATAAATGCTGATTGAGCATTAACACTCTGAGTTAAGAATTTTATACAATCAGAGAATATTAGCACTTTGGAAATTTATATTAAGAAAGGAGACTCAATAACATAGCCTCAAAGAGAAATTTATTTCTTTTTATTTTTTATTTTTTAAAAAAATATTTTATTTATTTATTTGAAAGAGAGCATGAGCAGGGGCCGGGGGAGGGGCGGGGCGGAGGGCAGAGGGAGAAGCAGACTCTCTGCTGAGCAGGGAGCCCAATGTGGGGCTTGATCCCAGGACCCCGGCATCATGACCTGAGCCGAGGGCAGACGCTTAACTGACTGAACCACCCAGATGCCCCAAAGAGAAATTTATTTTTAATTTTTTGTTGTGAGGATTGGAAGATGTGAAGTTTACTGGGCTATAGAAAGTGGCAGTGAGGAGCAGGACTCTGGGGCCAAATGGCCTGCTCCAAATTCATGTTCCACCACTTAACTAGCTGTGACACTTGAGCAAATTGCTCTCTGTGACTCAATTTTCTCATGTGTAAGATGTGGGTAATGATAATATCTACCTCACAAGGTCGTTATGAGGATAAAATGAGTTACTGTTTGAGAAGTGCTTAGAATTGTGGTTGGCACATAGTAAGTACTATAGAAATGTTGGCTAGATAAAGAAAAATACTAGAACTATAAACCCCATCCTGAATTTCAAAATATGTTCTATGTGTGTCCTGAGCATTCCTGAGTAGCAGAGATATTATGACCCATATTTCATATCTAGAATTAAGTTGTAGGCTTATGTGCATAGAAACATTCATATAATTCAATATCATTAAGATTGCTGGAACCAGGGGTGCCTGGGTGGCTCAGCTGGTTAAGTGTCTGCCTTCAGCTCAGGTCGTGATCTTAGGGTCCCAGGATCGAGCCCCACATCAGGCTCCCTGCTCAGCGGGGAGCTTGTTTCTCCCTCTCCCTCTATCCCTCTCCCTGCTCGTGTTCTTTCTCTCTCAAATAAGTGAATAAAATCTTTAAAAAATTGCTGGAAACGGGACGCCTGGGTGGCTCAGCCAGTTAAGCGTCTGCCTTCAGCTCAGGTCATGATCTCAGGGTCCTGGGATCGAGTCCCGCATCGGGCTCCTTGCTCAGCGGGGAGCCTGCTTCTCCCTCTGCCTGCCGCTCCCCCTGCTTGTACTCTCTCTCTCTCTCTGACAAATAAATAAATAAAATCTTAAAAAAAAATTGCTGGAAACATCATCATATAAGTAGTGTGTGTGTGTGTGTGTGTGTGTGTGAGTGTGTGTGTGTATGTGGGAGAGAGAGAGAGAGAAATCTTTCTAACCCACCAAGGAGAAGTCTGTCTCTAAAATACTTTAGAGAATTTTCACTGGTGTGTTGTGTGCCTAGCTCAAGGACAGGATATAGAACATTTGTGTTAATAAACCTCCCATAGAGAGCACTGACACTTGAATAGCTCTAAATGTTTTCGGACATCTGGCGAGGGCTAATAACAGCTTCCACAGGTTGGTTTCTGCTGTCAGAGCATCATTCAGATTCTGTTAGATTCTTCAGTCATATCCAACATCTAGACAAAGGTAGGCACGATTGAAGCCTTGGACTAGGTACTGTGCTAGAACTGGGGAAATGGCTAGAACTGTGCTAACACTTACTAGACCCCACCTGGGTGCCAGCTGCTGTGCTGGGTGTTTCACATGTATCAACTCATCTGGTTCTTATAGCAACCATATGAGGTAGGCACTCTCCCATTTTACAGATGAAGAAACTGAGGCATAGAGAGAGTAAGTAACTTGTCTAGGTTTCACAGCTAGTGAATGTCAGAGCTCATAGGCAAGACTTTAAGCTTACTGGCTGGGATTTCAGGCAATTTAGGAAACTGGAAGGAGAGCTAGGCACCACAGATCTAGGCTGAAAGGGAGGTTAGTGTGGTGGGATTCCTAATGACAACAAAAAAGGTTTATTTTTGCCAGGTCTGTTGTGGGGGCCCAATCAGTATGTGGGAAGTATGAATACTCACTTCAGCTTAGGGAGTTCTGAAGTTTTAGTATGAAAAGTTTATTTTGTTTTGGTTTTTAATCACATAGACTTGGAAATGAAGCAAGAAGATGATAAGTATCTGTGGTCTGGAAGGGTCAACTGAATTAGCAAAAATAAGCTTTTTTTGTATTGTCATAAAACATTTACAGCTTTTTACTTACAGGCTCAACTCATCACCACAACCTTCTCCCCACTGAATCTTGAGTATGTATTTTTCCTGTTGCTGAACACCAACATTACCCTCCCCAATTAAAATACCAGGAAGACATTTTAACCCAAACACTATTCTTCAGATTAATGAAATCCAGCAGCAACTCTTTCACCTCTGGACTATTCCAAACCAAGTGCTAATGACCAAAGACCATTCCTCATCTTGTGCTTGGGTAAGGAGCTCTGAGAAATGAATGTTGGGCCCTGTCCAGTTTGTAGTGGAAAGTGCACATGTCACAAAATTTTGTTTCAACATTCGCTTCCTTGCTGACAGTGTCTGTGGGAAGGGCAGAACATCCAGGCTCAGACCTTGAACTGAAAAACCCTTCTCACTTTTCAACAGTGACCCTCTGGGTTGGAATGGAGGTCAGGCACACTTGTCCAGCTGTGGCCACTACTGGGCTGTCTGCTCTAGGGCTAAAAAAAGATGCTGACTTCCTGGATATCTGCCCTGCAATTTTTACAGGAACAAGCCTCATTAAATTAAAAATAATAAACTAGGCAATTTTCTTGTCAAAACCTGTTTCTTAGAACTTGTCCGCAGGGGAGCCTTGCAGAATGTCTCCTATCCATGCCACGTTAGGGCAACAACAAAGCTTTGTTTTGCGTTAAACTTAAAGGTCTCTTCCTACAGATTCTTCCAGAACTGCTGGGTGGACACAGGCAAAATCATGTGCAGCAAAAGAATGATTTGCTGGTTGACTACTTGAAACAAACACACACATATAAACAAACACGATAAATGACCATCTCTTAAATTTGTCCTATGAATAAATAAACATATATGACTCTAAGATCCTAATCCTTTATTAGACAAACATATATTAGGATAGAGTAGGATAGAGGTATAATAAAATAGTCACTTGAATGATCTTTATCTAAAAATGCGCTTGTATAAACAGGACATTGTGTAGTCCTTTATGATAACCGAGTGTTACATATATCATGTCATGTAATCCTCATGATGTAGGCGGTAGACGTGATGTAGATGAGGAAAGAGGAACATGCCCACTCTCACACCAGATAAGGGGTAGATGCAGGCAGGGTTTGGATTTCTCTGTTTCAGCCTCTTTAAACCACGTAGGGTTCTCAACTTCAGTGTGTACAGTGGTTTTCAAGTCAGCTGAATTTTCAACACCTTAAAGATATACCTTAAACATACACTTTCCAGAGCCTACCTCTGTTCAACTGGATCTCAGAATGAATTTCTGGTTAAGGTTACTGGAAATGGACATGTTTTTTCTTTTTTTACAAACTCCCCGAATCATTCTATCATGCAGCCCTGTTTGAGAAGCATCTGGCCCACTAAGTATCTTCTCAGACAAACACTTACACTATTATTTCAGGAAAAACTAATACTGCAGTGAAACTTATTGCAATAGCTGTTGTAAAAGCATGCACTGCAAAAAAAAAAAATGCTGAAGAAAGGGCTGGATGGAAAACAGGAAAACTCGGGTGCAGAAAGTAAAGGCAAATTAATTTAACAACATGATACCTTACATAGGTGAGAGGATTTCAGAAAATGAGTTAATCAAAGAATAGTTTCAGAAAGCAAGGGGTTTTAGATGGGATAACTGTCCCCAAATATTTGAAGGGTTGTCCTATAGAAACAGGGAGAAGCAAGACAAGGACCCGTGAGCAGGAGCTAATGAGAAGGAGGGTTAGGCTCAGCCTTAGGAAGATCCTGCAAACTCTGGAGTGCTCCCCCCGGTCCCCGGTCCTGGGGAATGATGGTGACCACCAGGTAGGAAGCCACACCTCACTGCAGGGTTCAGCAGGGACCATGTGACCTAATGGTGACAGTCCTCTACTGACTGGGAAGTTGGCTTCATCCTCTATAATTCCTTATTCTCTCTACACTCTCCTATTCATGCCTCTCAAAATACCCATGTAGAATAAATAAAGGTATACATTACTGATATGGATTTTATAGTCAGAGAAATTGAATCGAACTAAGGTGAATTGCCAAACATGATGGACTTGCTAGCAAAGCTGAGAACAGATCTATCCTTCCTGGCCTTCTTCTCTCTTGTGCCTCCTTGCCCCAACCTATAGCCATTTAGGTGCCTAAGAAGCCCTATAGCACCTTGGAATATAGCTTGAAAACTGCTACTTCAGGCCAGGCACCTTGGAATTAAAAACGCAGATTCCTGGGCACCACACCAGATTTACTGACTCACAATCTGTGGGAATGGGACCCAGGAATCTGAATGTATACCATTTTAGACTTCTTCTGTCTGAACTAGGGGACAGGAAATCTGATCATCTTTTGTTGTACATACTATTCTTAGTCATTGCTGATAGATTTCTATGAGTCCAAAAAACGTCACCAGGTGAGTACCTTTCCATATAAAAGCTTCATTGTCCTTGCTTTATATTTACATAGGTACAAATATTTATATAATGATCACAAGTTCATGTATTTATAGAAGTAGCAGATGGCTGCAAAGATGATATGAACGCATTTGAGTCATTGGTAAGGGTTCCCTGTGTATTTTACAGGCCTGAGTAAATGTCAGCCTTTACTTAAACTATAGCAGCATAGAGTGTATGGATATGGGAATAGTACAGCATTAGAAAAAAATTCCCTGCCCTTCCCATAGGCTCTGAGTAAGTATCCCATTGGATTAACTGGAGTCCACTTGATTGCTACAGTTTCAATAGCTTGTTCAGACATCGATCGCTGTCATGTCACTGGGAGAAAAGGATTAATAATAGGGTGCTCAGGTTGGCTCAATACTGCTGATAGTGCCCGACAAAAGACCGTTAGTAGGACTCCCATGGGGATGCTGCCTGCATAGGAAAGCTACAGGCAACATCATTCAGGATTCCACAGAATAATGATTAACTCCAGAACTTCAGCCTACAAAACCCAACCAACAGTTCCTATTATTTCCAAATAAATTCACTCCCTGATCTTCCTTTTCTTAGGCTCACAGATGATCCAGAGCTAAATTCCCTAGTGGATACCCATGACCGTGATTGTGTCCTTGTGTAAGTCATTGTGCCTTCATTATTTCCAAGAGATGCATTTTTTTGCGGGGGGGGGTCAATCTCGATCATGGGAAACAGTACGAGACCAGAGAAGTTCAGTTTGGTGAGTGCTTCCTGTGCAAATTTTACAGGAGAAATGCTCCACCTCCACTGTGTGTTCCAACTCAACTGGAATTAGCAGTTGTGGCTAGTAGGCATCACAGTGTGGGGAGGACACCAAGTTCTGAGCAGCCCATTTAAAAGAAATCCCGTTTCGGGGCGCCTGGGTGGCTCAGTCGTTAAGCATCTGCCTTCGGCTCAGGTCATATTCCAGGGTCCTAGGATCGAGCCCCGCATTGGGCTCCCCATTCGGTGGGAAGCCTGCTTCTCCCTTTCCCACTCCCCCTGCTTGTGTTCCCTCTCTCGCTGTGTCTCTCTCTGTCAAATAAATAAATAAAATCTTTAAAAAAAAAATAAAAGAAATCCCGTTTCAATTACAGAAAAATTAAAGGGAGCTACTTCACAATGGGGTCCAATGTTTAATTGGAATTAAGATATAGGAAAATATTAATAGAAAATAGTGATGACTCTATTGCAAAAGAAAAGTGAAAGAATCGCAATCCTAGAAGGCGAGCTCTTGCTGCACTTTGTCTTCCCTGTTTGGCCAAGGTTTGGAGAAAGGGACTACAAAGAAGGGGGGAAATTCTGACTTCTAGTAAAAATAACAGTTTGTAATTTGAATAGATGAAATATAACACCACAAAATTTAAGCCCAGCAGCTTTCCTCTCTGGCTGCCCCCCCAGCCCTTACATGACAAGAGGTTCAAGGTGGTAGGTGGTTTGTTCTTGGCAGTGAGAGGTGTTTAAGGGCATTTATCTCCACAGCTAGCAATTTAATAACTACATGACTTTTTATTCGTGCCTTTAGATAATTTTCTGAGTTTTCATAACAGCTTTATTTATCTACGCTTTAATGCCTTTCCTCTTAAGAGCTCAAGATGCTGGTTATTTAACATTATAATCCAGATATGAGAATTAAAAAGGCATTGGGTTCCATACTGCTATGTCCAATGATAGCGCCACTAAAAATAACACAATTAACTTGATGTCAGCACTCAGCTTGTTCTTATATATAGGTTTCTTAAAAATATCCAGACTACTTTAATTAGAGCCACAGACTATTTTAATTATTCCTAAAAGACTGAGTATACTCCACTGACTACAGTAAATATATGAGATAGAAGACGGTTCTCTAGGAACTTATATATGCTAATGACTATGTTCTTCAGTCACATTCATGGGAAGATGAGCAATTGTTCACGATGAAGTTGATACAGGGCTACACATGGACAATTGTGAAGGCAACTGAGGTGACATGTCACCTGGCATCATGGAAATGGCATCCAGAGCTCCAGACATCAGAAATGCAAAGTTCTGAGATTCAAGGTAAATATGTTTTTCAGTTCAATTCAATTGTAATGAGATCCAATCCATCCTGTAAACCTTTATTCAGTGTCTGGTATGCATAATGTTTTGAAAGCCTTGGGGGTATGAAGATAAATAAGAAATAAATTTAACTTTCAAAGAGTTATTTTTCTGATAGGAAAGACAGATGAATAACACAATAGACACTATGAATAAAAAGCAACATTATAGACACATGTATTGATAGAAAACAGATAAAGGAGATAAGTAGTGGCATCTTATGGTAGAATATGTATCGGTTTTAAAACCATGCGAACTTTGGTTTAAATCCTAGATCTTTCAATTATTTGCTATAAAGCTTTGGGGAAATTATTTTAACTGTGTTAGGTTTGGCTTCATGTTTTGAGAATGAGGATAACACAAACTTTGAAATGCTTTGTGACGATTAAGCAAGGTAAGATTTGTAGAAGTATCAAACATAGTTCTGGCATGACTTTCCTAGCAGGAGCTCCAGAAATGTTAGGTTTTTCCCTGTGCGTGTGTGTGTGTGTGAAAGCTTCACAGAGGGGATAAAGACTGAGCCTGGGTTTTGAAGGATGAATAGAAGTTCTCTAAGAATAAAGAAACAATATATAGAAAAAAAGAGATGTAAAAAGTGGTGGATATCTGATATGTAGAAGGCGGACGGAGCAGCAAAGGGAAATGAAGCATCACAGAATGTATAACCTTGGAGCATTAAGCATCATGATAGTTTAAGGTCAAGAAGTAGCCCACTATCTTAACTTGCCATGGTACATGAAGTTGGGACAGAGTTGCAAAGGTTAGCTTTCATTCTTCTAGTGAAATCAATGTCGCTCATTAATTTCATTTAGTAGCAAACTGCAGAATAAGATCAACTACAACAAAACTCTGGGATGGGAAATGCAGTCATTCTATCCTGTGCCAAGTTAACAACAGCAGAATACCCATAATGCTGCTGCACAATGTGTGAAATTGGGATTAGCATGATTGGAGACATGTTTAATTGCCCATGAAGCATAGCATTTAGCAGTTCAGCAAAACCGAGGATGCCTGGTAATGTTAGTGTTCACCTCCCAAATCTGGCTCATAGCACTGAGAACACATTCTTTGCAAGTGTAAGAGGCTACTCCACTCCCAAAATAACATCAGCTAGAGGCAAGTCTTGTGTGCACTTGGACCAGATATCATAGGTCTTGCCCTTGTTTTACTCACAATGAACCTATAGTCAAACATACCAGAGCAAACATAACAGTGCATACTGTCTTTCTTACTACAGTCTGGTATTGGCTCAAGGGACCACATTTCCCCCTTTTTTTCCTTTGAGTAATAGTTTAGGATGATCCATTGATTTAAGAGGGAAACCACCCCAGGGTCTTGGATTGAGCTGCAGACATAATTTAAGGATAAAATTCACATGGACTCACCAGAAAAGATGTTCAGCCTTTTTAAAATAGTTACATTGGCATGGAATGATGGTGTCCTTTCAAAATCAGGGATACTACAATCAATCATAGAGTTAATAAGGTTCAATCAAGCTCTTTAAAGTTGAGAATGCTCTCTGATATTCTTTTATTTATTCAATAAACAGAAACTGAGCACCTTCAAAGTTTTAGGTACTGGAGAGACAAAAATGATTCAGGTAATTGCCTTTAAGGAATTCACTCTAGAAAAGAAGGGGACAGAAAGTAAACAAATAATCATAATACAAACAATCATTTGTTTTAATGCTTCTACCAGATTCCATGGAATCACGGAGGAGAGTAACTAACCCTTCTCAAATTTGAATATTGCATTATAGTTATTGGAATACACCCTATGCAGAGGCTTACACTCCATAGTTGGTTCTCAATATTAATCGAATTAATGAATAAAATGACAAACCCCAAAATATAAATTATCTATAATATTAAGCTATTTAGTCACTTATTGAAATTAAACCAAGAAACCTAACAAGCACTTGGTGTGAGTTTGGCAATCTGCAAAATAACATGAGACCATGGAAGACTGTTTGGCAATGGAGGGGGAGGAACAAATAAGGATGCTAACCTGAACTGTAAAGTTTGAATTGAATCTTGAAGGAAGACTAGGAATTCACCAGACATACAATTCACTGGAACAGGATTCCAGACAAAGAGAAAACCACGTGTTAAGGTGAGCAAGAGTGTGTTTTGGTCCAGGGGACCACTTGGATACACTTGAGTCTATCTGTAGACATAGGGTGCTTGTAGTCATAATAGTAACATCGATTTATTGTCAAGTGCTTACTATATGCCAGACACTGGGCCGTGCACTTTATATCACGTAATCTTCAAAACAATACTAAGAGGTAGGTATTATTTTTTTTTAAAGATTTTATTTATTTGACAGAGAAAGAGATAGCGAGAGCAGGAACACAAGCAGGGGGAGTGGGAGAGAGAGAAGCAGGCTTCCCGCTGAGCAAGGAGCCCAATATGGGGCTCAATCCCAGGACCCTGGGATCATGACCTGAGCTGAAGGCAGAGGCTTAACGACTGAACCACCCAGGTGCCCCAAGAGGTAGGTACTATTATTATCCCTACTTCACAGATAGAGGAACTTGAATTCAGTGAAGATAAGAAACTTGCCCATGATCATACAACTATTAAGTCATGAAGCTGGATTTCTTTCTTTTTTTTTTTTTTAAGATTTTATTTATTTATTTGAGAAAGAGAGAGCACGAGAGCAGGTGGAGGGGCAGAGGTAGAGAGGGGGAGAGAGAATCTCAAGCAGACTCAGCGCTAAGCGCAGAGCCAAATGTGGGGCTAGATATCTCAACCCTGTGATCATGACCTGAGCCGAAAGCAAGAGTCCGAGGCTTAATTGACAGAGCCACCCAGGGGCCCCCTGAAGCTGGATTTCAAGTCCAGCTCTCTCCGATTCCAGAGACCATCTACTTAGCTAGCATTAGTTCTATCTTATATATTAAAAAGATACTTATTATGTCTTAACCACTCCATGTTCCCAATTCCCAAATACAATAAGAGAAAACATACAATTTTCAGGACTAGAGTAAAACAAGAAAAATAAGAACTATAAAGTGATTTTTTCCATAAAGTTATGTAATTATTCCTTATAAGAGACTTTCTGTTGAACTTGTGTTCTTACTGTTTTCTGACATCAAAACATTCCTTTGTGAAATTACGTTAATAGAAAATGATAGTTATTTTAAGAATATTTTCATCAAAATTAAAAACTGTCAATCCCATGACACTTCTCCAAATCCTGGAATCACTGCTCTAAGCTTTTAAGCTATGCTGCCTTACAAATGGTTGTGTAAGCCACTGCTATGGCATTTAAATTTGTCCTGTAAGCCATGGGCAGTCATTTAAGCATTTTTAGCAGGAAAATTATAAAATTTGCATTTTAGAGGGATTACTCCTTTATGAGTGTTAAGGATGGATTGGAGGAGGATGCTGAGAGGGAGGACAGGGAGATCAGCTGGAAGACGAGCATAGTAGTCCAACAAAGAGATGATGAGAATCTTGAACCAAGACTAAGGTGAGAGAATGAAGAGAAGGGCATTGTTTCAAGGGATACTGAAAATGTAGACTCAGTGGGCCTTGGTGGCCAATGATACATGGGGTGTGCCGGAGAGAGATGGGATCTAGGACAATTCCCTACCTCCAGACTACAACACTTCGAAGGGTGGATCCTCCTGTATAAGATTTTGTATACAGGAGGGAGAGTGGGTTGGTAAGGGGAGAGACCGCTAATGAGTTCAGTTCAGACATGTTTTGATTTCAAGGACAATCAGATACAGATGATTTTTAAATATTGATTCTACCTTACCAAGCTTCTGGGAAAAAAAAGATTATCTAATCTAGTCATGACACTTGATATAGATTTAAGGCTCAAGGCCTAAACAATAAATTTTGCTACAGGAAATAAAAATTTTAGCAAATGTACAAAACTAATCTTAGGTACGGGTGTGATTATCATATGACTATTGTTATATTGTGAGCACTGTTATACTTTATTGTTTCAAAGAAACATTAGTGAACTGGCAAAATGTTTAGAAAGCTAGTAGGTTATTTTGGACCTATCAGAAAAACCAAAACAATGGTTACAAAGTGCTTTGAGATCCTCAAATGAAAGTACCCAGAAAAACACATTATTAATGTTGGCTATGAAGATAAATAGAGAGGTATCTTTAGTTATCCAGAAAAGCCTGTAGGTAAAAGACAATGACTAAGGGACTTGGAAACAGACATACTTGATATTATTTCTGAATTTCTCTGAGAGTAAATAGTAACAAATCAAATGCACCATTTAAAAATATGAACACTTGGGGTGACAGCAGCTTCCTGAAGACAGAAATGAATTTAACACAACATCCATCTCTGGCTGATGAAATTCACATTCCCTCCTCACGCCACCCCAATTAAAGTGAAAGAATCTCGACCTGACAATCTGCCCTTCAGTATCTCAGACCCGGGCTGAGGGCAGATCTAGTGACCTCCTCCTGAATAAAAGGGGGAAGGGGATTGGGCAGTAAATTCTGTCCTGGCGAACATCAGCCTGGTAGTAAATCGGAATCCTCTCTGTGCCCTCTTTATTATCACATTCACAGCATGAAGTTATGAGCTTCCTCAGAGCTCCTGCTATAAAAATGTGATGGATGGTGGGGAAACCTCAGGGAGTTAATCTATTCTTCCATTAAATTTTACTTTAATTGGTCTGTGAGTCAATCAGAAACTCACTAGACAGTGAATTAAGAAAGAAAAGAATGAAATAGAAAAAGAGCTTTCTTTTGCAGTTACTATATTATAATGCAGGATTATTCTTCCATTGAAAGAAAAGGGAGACCATTGGTCCATACAAATAATCCCTGGCCCTGTGAAGAAAATGAGAGAAAAACAGGCAACCATGAATCCTACTCACTGGTGACATTAATACATATGACATTTACACACACTCACACATACCCCACCAAGCAAAAGCAGGCTTCTCAGACCCTCTCCACCCCCACCCCCAGTAATTAGAATGGGAGAGAGGGAGAGAGAAAGGGAGAGAATGGAAACAAATCTGACTTGCTGCCTCTAAGAAAATTAATACAAAGAAAAATAAGCTGTTGAGAATCTCCATCATCAGTAACATAACTTTGTCGATACAAAAGAAGGTAGATGTTAAAGACCAAGGACGGATCAGCTGAAATTTTCATGGGTTCAGTTAGCAAAATGTTTGTGCAGTGTTTAAGGCCATAATGGGCTCTGATAAAGATTCTCAGAATCTAATAATGGCCTCTCTGGACTTCTTGTCTAATTAGTGGAATAAGGAGCGAGCCAGATTGGAACTGAGCATTGCTTGAGATGAAGAAGAGGGAAAAGGAAAGCCAAAGCTGAAAGAAAAATAAACCAGAGTGAAGCAGAAGAAAAACAAGAGCAGCCAGGGCTTTAAAAACTGCTTCCAAGCTGACAACTGAAGTTTATGCCTTGAAATACATGATAATAAGGTTTTATGGGAGTGAGCCCCAGGGACCCAAATGTCTCTCTGTAAACAACGGACTTCAGGGAAAAGCCAAGGTTTGAATAATGTACTCAGTCTCCCTCATGATGAAGAAGAAGAAGAAGAAGAAGAAGAAGAAGAAGAAGAAGAAGAAGAAGAAGAAGAAGAGGCGAAAAGCAACAAAGACAGGAAATACCTCCCTTTGTTCTAAACCGTAGAACCTTGCCTGAGTTGCTGCAAATGCCCTCTGAGGGTATAGACAATTGACGACCAGTGTAGAAATATAGTTGTTTCATGTTAAGACAAGGAATTTAAGCCTCAGCCGCCTCAAAAACCTGAGGTTGTATGAGAAGAACCTAGTAAAGTGCTGCCTGTCCACCCTTAACGCATGGGCAATATATGTCCAGGAACCACATGGTTTATCGTGCCATGTAGCTGCAGTGGAATGACTGCAGGGACATCGGAACGACTGAATCCCTGAAGCGTGTACTATTTCTCCCCAGTGCCGCAAAAGGTTACGCCTGAAAGTGCTGCCCGTTTCCACTGGTCTACATTTCAGGACAGCTTACCTAGTGGGATATTACCAGCTGAACTCCATACATAGAATGATGATTTCCTTTGGCGACTAGGGTCAGGTAAAGCTCAAAGGTAGCCTTAAGCAACTGCTAAATGATCAAAGTCCCCGGTGTACTCGGAGACTAAATCAGGTTGCCTTTAAAATTCTTCATCCTCAAAGACAACAGCTCTATCCTCTTTCTATAAATGTAAGGCCATGAGACAGTAAAGTGCTCTTTCTATAAGCATTAGTTCCACCTTATATATTAAAAAGGTATTTGTTGTGCCTTAATCACTCCAGGTCCAGGATCATAAGAGACCTTGTTACTTGGTGGGAGGCTACAGTGTGAAAGGTTACTTAGTCATCACTAGCCTCTAGCGATGTTGGAACACCACACATGGGGCTCCTCAAACAGGAAGTCAAAGCCAGGCATGACCCCTGGATGAACTCGGTGCATTTTCGGGCAAGGGGCCTGATGAATCTCCAGGGACAGTGCTTCTCTGTGCCTCTGTGTCCGTATGGATGTGTTTGCTCCTCCGTGTGCGTGGATGGAGGTGGGTGGTGCTGAAGGGAAGGAGGGTGTGAAGGTTCTGGATAATTATGAAAATTAGATCTTTTACAGCAGGCTTCAAGCTCAATTTGGGTTGACAGCTCATGAACAGATCATCTGAAGTCTTAATAGGCCAATGCTGGTTCAGTAGTTGTATGGTTAAATCATGCACATTTGTACCACAGCTGACACAGAAAGCAGACCCACATGCCTCAGAGGGATCGTGCGGATGAGTCTATATTTAACATGCTTCCTCTCCGGGGAAGGCTAAACAAAGCAAAACAAAACACATCTAAAATCATGCTTAAAACTTTTGCCAGCCAAAGAAATATTCTGGCATTCTTTTCACTATGAAACGTCTAGTAGTAGAAAGGATACATGCTTAATAAAGCTGTTCTAAATATATTTAATCTTGATGCCTTCTGAATCCAGCAGTAAGAGATATCATCTTCCAAGCTGCTCATCTATATTCAAAACCAACTGGCTGGGTCAGGGTGGGAAAATTTTTTTTCCTACTTTTCAGTTACCTGTCCCCAAAGCACTGACTCTCCTGCCTTCCATGCTTTGGTGGTAGCTTTGCAAAATGATGTCAAGATACCCAGGCCCCTGACACATCCTGAATTCTGAGGGAATGTGTTTCCTGAATATTCCTGATAATGGGCTTACTACTAAAGGGGTTAATGAGGTTGCATAAAGCAGTATTTCCTCTTTAAGGGAGAAAAGAAAAAAAAAGTCCCAACAACATTAGCAGCATTTTCTTCTTATTTTTCTCTGTGTTTGCAGTAATGGCTCCTCCTCGCAGCTTCACATGGGGGAAGGGATAAAGCGGTATTGCTAACCTGCCTGGCATCTGGCTTCCAGCAGGGAGAGAGGCTCATCCACCTCACCCCTCAGGCTTCTTTAACTGAATTAGCCGTATTAAGTGCCTTGGTAGCCCAGGGAATGAACGTCGTCCATCAGTGCCTGAGAAGGCATGTTTGGAGGGTATAATTCTGCCGGAGGAGAATGGACTCCCCAGCCCATGGGCCTAAACTGCAGAGTAACAGAGCCCTAAATCTCCACTTGCAGATTTACAGCCCCCATTCTCCTTCTTTACTGCAAATACAATCCGGCAGTAATGGTCTAACACAGCAACACCATCACCAACTGGCTGATGGCTCGCATAAAAGCAATGTCAACCAAAAACTATGAGTTTATAAAAGGGAACAAACCCTCAACAGTGACAAGAACATGAAACCCATTAACAATTTAAACACTCTCCATTTTTTATTTCCTACCTTGAAGCTATTATTGCTGATAGAAAGCTTCTCAGTGGAGTTAACCACTGCAAGGGAGGGTTTGGAAGCTAGCTTAACTCCTAAGACAGGAGGTTATGTGGTTTGAACCATTTGATGGTGTGGTTTGAACCTTTGTTAATAGGAATGCCACCTGGTAACCTGTCGCTGAGAAGAAGGTCTCAGAAAATTGCAGGTGGGATAGGACCTCCCCTTAGTAGGGCTGTCAAATTGTTCTCCAGAATTACACTGAATAAATGTGGTTGGGATTGGACTTGCTGGTCTATTGAACATGTCAAGACTTGGTCCTGTGCTGTAGAAGGAATGGTAGAATATTTTTTGGAGGAACTTCTGTGAAAATCAAGGATGAAATCTTGGAATTATGCTATTCAGTGTTCATATGAGGTAGGTTTTATTTCAGTGATAGTTCCAATCCTTGAAGGGACACTGACGCCAGAGTATTTCCACTGTACCTAAGCTATGTTGTAAAATGTAACTTGTCACACACCTTCCAGTCTTCAGGTAATCAGATACAAAAATTATAACTAATTTGCCCAACTTAACTATAGGACTCTCCCATTAAAAAAATTATTACTATGGAATTCTTTGGGGAAAAATGCTTGAGCAAACCATCATCTCCTCCCCCTTCCCCACCAGTGGAAAAGAAGACATAACCTTAAGGATATATAAGCCCAGCATTGGGTGATTCACCCCAAAACAAAAATTCTTCCCTCTGTTCTTTAAATCAGACAAACCCAATGGCAATAGCAAAGTCATTCCTTTTGTAATTTTGAGCATCTTGTGTATGTAATTTGGCAAACAATTCATCTTTTAGAAGTAGGATCTTCGCACTAAAAAGGAAAGAAATCCTGTTTTAACAAAGGGAAAAAAAGGTTATGTTGAATATGTACATATATCTACACAAACAGTGCCAATGAAGTTAAAGTTCCTGATTTACATATATTGTGCTGATTATTTGAGCAATTTAATATAAAATTTAATCTGTACTAATGTGCCTGGGGGAAGTACAAATAAAACAGAGAAATAAATACTTATTTTGCAGTAAAATGAATACCATCTATCTCTATATATAAACATAGGTTTCAGTGACACAATATTGTAAGAATATTCCCAAATTTTTGGCACTTTAAAAATGCATTGCCTCACAAAGGAATTATCAACCTATCTGCAGGTTCTCTTAACCTGGGCTAGTTTTAAGACAGGGGTCATTCTATGCTGCTTTTGTTATACGAACGTAGATTTTGACCTGAGCAGACATTGCACCTGTTGGTTTTAAGTGTCTCCTCCTCCAGGGAAAAGAAAAAATGTTGAGAAGAAACACAAGAGAAGTTAAATAAAAGACAAGATAAAAAGGAACTAACAAAAGTTATCCCTCCCTCCCCACCCCCCGAGTGGACAAGGAAATCAAGTTACAGTAATTTTCATTTTAATAGTATTAGAAAATGGTTAGCCTTAATGCCTGGTAATGGCCAGAGCTAATATGGTGCTGCTTTCAGTGTGGATAACGTTTAAGGAAGTAGCAGAATGTATGGCAGCTTTCTGGATCTATACAATCAACTCCAATGAAGTCTTTTCTCTAGCTTGAGTCATAACCATAAATACTGACCCATCCCCACATTCCAGTAACAAAGTCCTTCCTTCCTCCTGTGCCCCTAAACAAAGGGGACAACAGTGTGTTTGGTGGGAACATCTTGAAATAAGATATCACTCCCCAAATGGAAGGAAGTCACAGGGGAGATTGACGCCATAAAGGCAGTTCTATCCTATTGAAACGCCAGCAGATGGGGTCATAAACATTTCCTTCTCCCCTTGCTAACAGCCACCGAGTCAGCTTCATCTTTATCTTTATCTTTATCTTCCTGTCAGGTCATAAATACCTCTCACTCAAGCCTCACGCACAGCTGGGCCATGCCAGGCAAGTTTACTTCCTGTGAAGGGTTCATTTCGGCAAACATTTAGAACTGAGTGGGGGGAGAAAACTGAAAGCTCTGCTCAGGATACACAGTTATAGTGCAGTAAAGGAAGTTTGGGAACCTCAAAGAAGGGGCTTGGTCAGACTAAGAAATGACCAAATTATCTAGCAAAGAGCATGAAGACCCACTTAGAGGAAGATGCCATCACAGAGTAAATGGCTTAGCTAATTAGTTAAAAATTATGCTTGTGACAAACCAACACACAAAAAGAGCTGGATTGTATCTGTGGCTTTTGTTCTTCTAGAACCTCCAAAAGGCCGCATGAATTCTTTCCATTGGTTCATAGGTCTGGAGCCTGGACCATAATCATGCATGATGGAAATCAATACCAAGTCCTTGCTTAACCAGAGCATGGAGAAAGAACGCACCCTTTACTTAACAGAATTTGGGCACATGTGGGAGGAGTGACTTTCTGACTCTTCTCCCTTTCAGGTGAGCAGTTTTATGCTTGGAAAACCATCTGCCCGAGGGACTCTTGGTCACTCCAAAATTGTGGAATCTAAAGTGGTAGGAACTTGGAAGATAATGGGTATCCCCCTCCTCAGCTGGGCTGGAGTAATTGCACCTCTTGAATTTCTGGGATGTGTGTGTTTTTCAAAATAGACTTTCATGACTACAGTCTTTATAAAACACAACCCACAATCTGGTTTTTAAAAAGCAGTATTTTTATGAACACATTCTGATAAAACAGTTAAGTCTTCTTAAATAATAATGATCGTGACAGGCTGCTGTTGATTATAAAAAGATGTTTCTTGCTCAGACAGGAGTTGGGTAAAAGAGCTTTCACTATGCTTTGAGAATGGCTATTCTGTACTGGCTTATTTTACTCAATCTTTTGATTTTTTAAAAAAGATTTTATTTATTTATTTGAGAGAGAGAGGGACAGAGAGAGAGCATGAGTGGGGGGGGAGGGGCAGAGGGAAAGGAGACTCCAAGCAGACTCCCTGCTGAGCAGAGAGCCCCATGTGGGGCTCCATCCCAGGACCCTGAGATCATGACTTGAGCTGAAGGCAGCCGCTTAACCGACTGAGCCACCCAGTTGCCCCTCAATCTTGATTTTTTTTTTTTAAAGATTTTTTATTTATTTGAGAGAGAGAGAGAGAGAGAAACAGCATGAGAGGGGATAGGGTCAGAGGGAGAAGCAGGCTCCCCGCTGAGCCGGGAGCCCGATGTGGGACTCGATCCCAGGACTCCGGGATCATGACCTGAGCCGAAGGCAGTCGCTTAACCAACTGAGCCACCCAGGTGCCCCTCAATCTTGATTTTTACATGTGCTTTTAGATACTGTGATACTTAAAGAGAGAAAAATGAACATCACACTGGTAAGTTTTCTATAGTAGTTATAACAAATGGGTTTGACTCCAGCCCTGACACTTTACTAGTTGTGTAAACCCGAGAAAGTTACTTAACTTCTCTGTGCCTCGGTTTTCTCATCTACAAAATGGGTACAACCATAGTCTCCCCTTTTAAGCATTGCTTTATTTTCACTAAAATCTATTTTAGGGGTGCCTGGGTGGCTCAGTCGGTTAAGCGTCTGCCTTCAGCTCAGGTCATGATTCTAGGGTCCTGGAACTAAGTCCTGTGTTGGGCTCCCTGCTCAGTGGGCAGTCTGCTTCTCCCTTTCCCTCTGTGCCACCCCTCCCCCCACCACTCATGCTCTCTCTCTCAAATAAATAAATAAAATCTTTAAAAAAATCTACTTTAAAGTCATAAAGTGCAGTTCATTTCTTAATCCATAAGATTTCATAATTTTCCTATTTTATTCCATTTCAGTATATCTTTTCTTCCTTCATTGCTTCCAAATTACTTTTCTTTATATTCCCTTTCTCACTGGATATTACAAAGATAAAATAAATTAACTTGTGTAAATCACTTAAAACAGAGCCTGGCACATTGTAGGGGCTATGTAAGTGTTAGCCTGCATGGAAAATGGAAGGTCTAGGTAATTCAGTTATCTGGATGGCATCTAAAGCAAAGGGTATCGATTACATTTTTTAAAAGCTTCAAATAAGCTGAATATTAGGCCGAAGACTGGCATTCAGTTTTCCATAAATTAGGCTGATTTACCTTTACAGTTCTCTCTCTTACTATCCTCCTACAATAAAGTGACCACTGTTAGATTAGACTGCTTGGTGTTTTCCGAGCACATCCTTCATTTTCCCAACATCTTCACTCTGGAGTTTGCCATTCCCGTTTTTATGCTCCCGCATCTCTACCTGTTGAAATCATAGCATCACAGAAGTTCTCTCATGCAAACAATAAGGCTTTATTTTACTTTTCTATCCATCCTTCAAGGCCTGAGTCAAATGCAGCTACTTTATGAATCAGGGGGTTTTAGAGCTGGAAGAGCTGTAGAGACTCAATGGTCTAATTCGTTTTACTAAGGCCAGGAGAGATTTGATTTGCCCAAAGACACCAAGCTACAGCTTGGGCTACAAGCTGGGCCTCCTAACTCTGCAGGGACTTCAGAGCCAAGCATTGAGCCTCTTGGTCCTCATGGCTGGAGTCTGAACCTGACTGGTCTCCTTGCAGCAGCTACAGTACCTAAAGCACTTAACACATACCCCCCTTGAATTGCACTTTTTTTAGGTACAGGTCTTAATCCCCCAGATCTCATTCACCTTTGACACCTACATTTCTATCCCCAGAAGTCTTAGAACAGAGCCTATAACCAGGAGGCACTTAACAAATATTTGAATTAATGTATGAATGGATGTCACAGGGGAGGAGTGAAATAGCATCCCATCCCAGGGACTCCTATCTCTCATTGTCCCAAAGTTCTTTCTAACCCAGCTCTCTGAGTTGAACTACCATTTCTGGGGTACAATAAATAACTATTTCCATGCTTGCAGAAAGTTAGTGGAACTTAAGTGTCATTATACATATGCACGCATTCACTTGCTTCACAAAACTTTCTGAGCACTCACATACATGTCACTATAAGGTGGGCACAGGAGATCTTGGAGAAATCATTTACCAAAGAAGTAGGACAGCAAATCTGGTGTTTCAATTGGTTGGATTGATTGCAATCAATGGGGAAGAAGTGTGCACGACACAAGGAGCAATTTATTTTTTTTATTTTTATTATTTTTTTAAAGATTTTATTTATTTGACAGAGAGAGACACAGCGAGAGAGGGAACACAAGCAGGGGGAGTGGGAGAGGGAGAAGCAGGCTCCCCACAGAGCAGGGAGCCGGACGCGGGGCTCGATCCCAGGACTCTGGGATCATGACCTGAGCCGAAGGCAGACACTTAATGACTGAGCCACCCAGGCGCCCCCACAAGGAGCAATTTATAAACTAAGCACCATGAAAGCACTGGACATGTAATACATCTTATGTTGTCTCTTTTATGGGCCTCCAATTTGCAAACTAAGCCTGACTTCTGATTTGTTTCCCTCTGGCATTCATTTTCTTTATTCAATGATATAAGGATAGCCTTCTTTTCCTTCCCAATGGAAATTTTGGTCACTGACCAAAGTTTGACTAAGCACCATTACACATGTACTTTCCCACCTGAGGGCAGTAACAGTAACAACACATGAAACATTTTCAGTTTTTCAAAGTGCTTTTATAGGTCTCTTTCTATCCTCCCCCCAACAAACTCAGGAGGGAAGTGTCAAGTGCAGGCCATATACCATAGATGTATATGTATATTACATACATATAATATGTATAATAGCTATATGTATATAATATATGTATGTAATACATAAATGTATATTAGCTAGACATCAATTTTGCAACATTGTTCTACTTTTTTTCTGGAATCTCCCTTTATGAATTTCCCCAAAGGAGGAAGGGCATCTCTCTATTACAATACCCTGCTTATTTTCTTTATCACACTAATCACAATATGTAATTATTTTATTTATTGGTTTACTTCTTTATTGTTAGTCTCCCCAAAAGGATGTAAAACCCCACGAGGACAAGGACGTCGTCTATCTTGTTCTTCTGTTGCAGGCACTCAATAAGAAATTGCTAAATAAATGAATGAATGATCAACAAAGCTATTTCTATTAAGGCATATAAGTCATAATGATAAAAGAGGCCAATGAACAGACTTCCCAGTGTAGAACTGGTTAACTATATTTTTACTTATTTATTCTTCCAAGAAAGATGATCTACAGAGGAACAAGTCATGTTTTTAGTTTTGTTACTCCTTCCTAAATAATTATGGAGAGTTTTCTCTGTATAGGGTACTGCATTAAGAATGGTAGGTGACAAGAAGTTTAAGATGTAATCCTTGTCCCAGAGGAGCCCATGTGATTACAGCAATATGATAGTGATATAAGAACATAAGGACAAATCCGGAGTAAGTGGTGCATCAACATGTGCTCTCAGTTAGAGAAAGGAGAAGCTGCCTTAGAGTGGTGTGATTGGGAAGGGATGCCTGGGGGTGTGGGGGGTTTTGAGCTGAAGATAAGCTGAATTTCTGTCATGAAAAGGGCTCACTAGAAAGCCTTTAAAAAAGATACTGTAGTTGTGTTATGCCTCAACATACCCTAGGTTTAGGTAAGTTTAATTAAAGAATAGAAATATTCTGAGATCCTCCAATAGACAGTAGCTTGTCAATGCTATAATATAGTTCTACTAGACTATCGGGCCGGCCCCATAGCAGGTTTAATGGCTTTATGTATGTTTAATCACACTTACTTGGTCTAGCTCTCTCAGCTTTAGTCCCATTAGAATTTAAAAGGTCAAGTTTCAAAAGCCTAAAAGTGATTTAAAATAGAAACGCCAACTTAACCTTAACCACAGTTAAACTAATGCTATAATAGTACTGAAAATCACACCTTGTGTAAAATATAGGAGTGAAACAAGAATACTAAAACTTTATAATTCTTTCCTGAGGTTATATTTAAAAAAGAATTTTAGTAAAATTTAAAGTCACCATTTGAATTTTACTAAAAATTATGGCTCACTGATAACTGTTGACACATATTGCTTATCTGGGAAAGCACAGAGGCCCCATTAAGTGAGTGAGAAAGGAGACTAGGTAGTCCTAACCACATGGAAAGGGAGCGATCTTTTGAAAATGACATAAATTTGTTACAGCTCTGAAGGGTAAGAGAGCACCTTAGGAGCGTTTTCTCAAGCTTGCTGGTTGGAGCTGTTGCTCTTTACCTGGAGTGTCCCATCCAGAGCCTCTCACCTTCACTGATGCTGGCATTTAAATATCTCCTGCCTGTTTTCATATAAGCCTTCCTTGACTACAATGTTATAATATGCTTTATATTAAAATGACCCCAAACTGTTATAATCTATTATGATTTAAGGGATACCTTATTTTTTGCTGCCCTAGAAATAAAGATGATTTTTAATTAAAAAATTTATTATTATTATTTTTTATTTGAGCATATTTGACAATGTTTCATTAGTGTCAGGTGTACAACACAATGATTGGACCAGTTTATACATTGTGCTATGTTCACCACAAGTCTAGCTACCATCTGTCCCGATACATCATCGCTATTACAATGAAAGATGATTTTTAAGCTGCCCCTTTTCACGAATGGAAAAGTTAGAAATTAGCCTAAATATGCAATTCTCTTTTTTTTAAAAAAATAGTTTTTTGCATTATTATTTAAATCACAATTCTTTATTTTTATCATAATCTCTGTTATATAACTCCATCTATCAGGAATTCTAGTTCCATTTCTGTTATTTCCACACCTGCAGATATATAAGGGATTAAAAGCAGATTAAGAAATGTTACCATAAAGCAAGCAAAATCCTGAGGGAGACAGCCTGGGAGACAAGTAACAGTATAAATGGAAGGTGCCAAATGGTAGTAAAACCAAAATGGGAAATCATGAAAATAAAATAACTGCATTAAAAATATATTTGGACCAGCTCCTCTGTGCTGATGTTTTGTAATATTAACTGTTTAAACCTGCTTAAAATGAGAGCTTTGAGTTCTCAAAAACCTTTAATTCGGTTAAACATCCGCTACCCTGAAAGGGCTCCACAGAATCCCATAAAACATTATTTATCTGTGTGCGTTAACTGCACGATACTGTAATTTCCAGAATAAATGCTGGGTGTAAATTGTTGTTTATGTTGGATCCTGACTGTCTTTACGAGAAACAAAGTGAAAACGGAATCTTCACAGCTTTATTTCTTCCGTTAAAGTCTATTCTGCAGCAGGAAACATGCCTAGTGGAGTTTCTTAATGAACACTTATAAAGCCTGTTGGTTAAAACCAAGTATATAGAATCACCTCCAAATGTATACCCTCTTTTATTCCACAGTCTTTTCATTTAAATCAAGTTAAATTAAAGTGAAAGTAGCACCATTCACATTGTTATAGTTAAGGGTCTGTCAGCATTTTTATGCAAAGCCTTGTTGCCACAAGTTTATAACTTGGAAGGGACAGAAGAAAATTAAAAGAAAAACCCACCTTAATACAGATGAGCTTGGCCTGGAAATGAATTTTTGTTTATCTTTAATGACTTAAAAGTCCCTCTTGGGGCAAAAGATATAGACATACTACTGATTTAAGACATTTAGTCGGGATTTTCTTGGTTTTCAAACAAACAAAAAAAGCTTTCAAAGGCATTCCAGCTATAAAGTTGATTAAAACATGAAATTTTCTTTGTGCTTGGATTTTCTAAAGGATATTAAATATTGGAAATTCTATTGTATTGCCTCCCACCTCCTGCCACACATACAAAACGTACAACAAATAATTCCCCCATCTTTTTTATTGCAAATGGAAACTCAAGCAAGGAGAAGCTGGGGGGGGGGTGGTGTTTAAAGTGAAATATGGGTTGGACCATGTAAAATTTAAAAATTCTCTTTTTTGGGGGCGCCTGGGTGGCTCAGTTGGTTAAGCGACTGCCTTCGGCTCAGGTCATGATCCTGGAGTCCCTGGATCGAGTCCCGCATCAGGCTCCCTGCTTGGCAGGGAGTCTGCTTCTCCCTCTGACCCTCCTCCCTCTCATGCTCTCTGTCTCTCATTCTCTCTGTCTCAAATAAATAAAACTTAAAAAAAAAATCTTTAAAAAAAAAATTCTCTTTTTTTATTCTTTCTTTGAATCCTGGAATCTTTGAATTCTGGAAGACAAAATGGTAATTTTGTCTTCCAGAACACCACTGTTAAATTCTAAATAAGAGCAGTCTTTCACTGCATGCATAAGGTACTCATTTAACATTTCTTCTGGAAAAAAAAAAACTGCACAGATTTTAAGCCCAAGAATTTACTGTACCCATGCAGCAGCTGCTCTTACCTGATAAAATTGTGATGATTCTTTCTGAACGGTTATGACTTATCAGGTCAGTGACCAACAAACTATAAAATAGATTCTAACAGCCCCCAAAGGGTTGGTACAGACTCTTGAGTAAATAATATATGTAAGGGAGAATGGAACAGGAGGAGAGAGAAAGGAAAACACTGAGAGAGAGAAATAAAGAGGAGAACACACACCTGAGTGACCTAGTTCGTTTGTTTAGTTGACATAGGACTGAAAGGAAGAATCCTTGAGTTTAATCCTGGCTTTCTCACTCAGTAGCACCTCTTGAGCCCACAAGTCAGATAGGAGACAGTCCTGTTTTTAGCAAGAGCAGAGGTTCCCTAGAGCAGCCCTATAGGATTTTCTGATATATGCTATTTTGCCCTGGATTTGATGATAAGCCACAAACCAGTTGTTACTTTTGCCTGTCTTTATATGTGTATCAATGACAGCCATTGACTCCTGGGACTATCTACCAATCCTTAAAATGAACTTCTAAGAGGAGGAGTACCAGGATGAAGCATTACGTTAGTGTGTTGTTCAACTTAAGACCTTAATGAATAGTACTGGTATTCAAATATGTTTACATTGGATTTAAAGGAATTAAAGGAAACCTTAACAAAGGGATTAGGACACCATGATAAAAATGGCCAAAGCTCTAAGACCGTATGTGTGTGCGTGGGCACGCATCTGTGTGTGTGTACAGATCCAGTCACTTACAACTACAGCCAGTATAAGGGAGGAACTTTGATCTATATACTGTACTTAAGTCAGGTTTTCCTAATTGCATCAGCTTCCCTGGAGGTCTCTGCTGCTTTATGACTAGTAGATGCTACAGAACTTCTCTCCGGTTTTTTTTTTTTTTTTAAATATTTTATTTATTTGACAGAGAGAGAGAGATAGAGAACACAAGCAGGGGGAGCAGCAGGCAGAGGGAGAGGGAAAAGCAGGCTCCCTGCTGAGCAGAGAGCCCGATGCAGGGCTCGATCCCAGGACCCCGGGATCATGACCTGAGCCGAAGGCAGATGCGCTTAACCAACTGAGCCACCCAGGCGCCCCGAACTTCTCTCCACTTTAATGGCATAGTAAGAGTTGTATTTGCTTTTCAGATCTTGAAAGAAAACCGGACAGAAATTGTTGCTTAGGTTTTAAGACCACAGATTGATGGCATCATTCTGGTCCCCACTGGAGACATATCAATCACTGTGGTCCTCTGGTTACTCCTCACCTGACGGACTATGGCATGAAGTAAGCATGGTAAGTTTCAGGTGGGGAGGCCTCCAAACTATTACTGAAGGGAAGGCTCTGAATCTTGATCTCGCTGGAGATTGGCAAGGTCAGAGTAGAGAGAGGCCTGAGGCGGAGGCATGAATAAAATGGTTCCTGCAGATCCCATTGAGCCTGAGTCCAATGGGATTCTCAAGAGTCTAAGTCTCAAAACTTTGAGAATGGACCATTTTTTCCCCCTGGGTCAGAACTTGGGTGTTCAAGATATGTCAAGGCCAAGAATGAAACAGCAAGGGGAGGGAAAGGAAGGAAGGACAGATAAATGAGAGAATTGAGATGGTTTTCCAGAAGATGAGTGTGGGATGTCTGCCAAACAACCAACACTATTCTTGACTCAAGACAGTGCTAGCAGTTTTATGAGCAATGGCTTCATTTCCCTCTAAAATTACACAAGTGGCATTTCTTGGAGTGATTTTATAGAGATCATATTATGGTTGTTGTTTTTCTCCAAGGGGACCCAAATTAGGGATGGGTTAGGATGGCTACGAGAGACTTCTCTTAAGCATAGGTGCTGGACTTATCTCTCCCCACCTAACTGGGACCCTGCTGTGTTCTGTAATGAGTCCTCTTCTTCTAAATGACTGTGGAAGGGACCAGAGCCAATGCCACCTCACACCTTCCCTATCTTCCCCTGAGAGATCCAGAGATATGTTGGCTGCCACCAAGGGGAGGCAAGGAAGCAGAGTTCAGATAAACTTTTGATAAACTGCCATAGCAAACCCCTCATCAGAAGGTAGGAAAGGTCACACAGTAAAAAAAAAATAATAAGAAAATATAACTGCTTTCTTATGAGGAAAATATTATGAGTTCTTCCCCTTTTTCAGCTTTTATGGAAGGAGATTCTGCCAGTTCCTTCAGAAAAAAATAAGAAAAAGTAGTTTTAAAATGAGATTATGCACCTTCAGGGTGCCATTAGGAAGTTTTACTGTACTGAGATGACATGAAAGCTCTGGAATTAATATCCCTGAGATGCTTCAAACCTGCAATAGCAATTATTGTACTACGTGTCCCTGGATAAATAATAGGGCCATTCAACTAATTAGCTTCAATGATTTCAGCTCCCTGTAAATTCTCTCTCACTCGGCTATAAAAATAACACTAGGAAAACTTTTGGTAAGAGAAACTTCTTTCAGGAAATGTTGTCTTTTCTTTTTTCCCCCTTCAGTTCATGATGCATCATGTGTAGAGTAACTTTCAGTCCTAATCACGACGCTAGAATGGAATATACAAAATTCGCACATTATCAATGGCCATTTGCTGCTACTGAACATACTGATTTAACTCTCTAATTCATGCCTTCTACAGAAGGCATACACATTTTGAGAAATTTAAACTAGTTTCTCAATACACACACAGTGTAAACAATCGTGTGTGCATGAATAGAGTATAAACCCCAGGTGTACATATACATATATGTATGACTAAAGAGAAGAGCAAGATTTACTAATATCCATACTTCATTACATTATCACCATGTTATTTTAGAGAATTCTGACAACATATGAGCTTTCTGATAGTGTTCATGGGATATTCATTCATTCTTTCATATTTACTGAGTGCCTATTAGATGCAAGACATGAAGTTTCTTCTTTACGTTTTCTTGGAAGAAAGGTAGATTTACTTAAATTTGGTATTGTACCTCCTTAAAGTGACAAGGATTCCCCTATACTTCTGTCACCTAGAAATATCATTAAATTCTATAAATCCAAAGTGATAAAAATGTGAACTTCAATCACTCAAGCTCATACAATTCTAACATCATCAGCAATGGTCTGAAAAATCTGTGGTACAATCCCAAGAGACCTGAATTTTCTTAAAGCTTGAGGTTTTGTTTTTCTTTTTCCTTTGGGTAAGCTGTTGAGATTTCTTCTTTTCCTCTCATGGAAATTTCTTTACACATTGAAATGAAACAGAAGCTCCTCCCTGTTATGGGCTAGTGCTCCCCCTTCTAATGCTGAACGTCATCATAACAGAGGGACCTAGTGAGAGGCAGATGGTGATAAGCTTCATCCTTGGTGAAGAAATGGAGAGGAAAAGAGTCTAAAACTCTTCTTGGACTTATCTTGTTTTTAATTAACAGAATATAATTAAAATTAAAGCCAGACAAAATGACTGGATCTTAAATCAGAATTCTGTCTAACAGTAGAGACTGCAGTCATCTGTTTGCACTCATTAGAGGTGACCTGCACTACTTTCTGGGTCTCCCATTTTGCTCCACCACTTATAGGCAAGTGCTTTTTTATTTCTTAGCCACATAAAAAAGGATTTTTCTTCTTTGTGTACGAATACTTATTAAATATATGTATAAAGACAGATGTACTGCATGTTAGAACGAACAGTACAGTAAGATAAAAAAAATCATGACCTTCCTCTGAAGCATTATGTAATTATTAAATTCAGAACAATTCCCCTAAAATGGATAATTATGTAATCTGGAAAAGAGACTTACCTTCTAGTCAGAAAGTTGAATATTACAATTTTCCCTAATTTAAGCAAGATGTGGCCAGAGATTAGGGTTTTGTTATACAATTATTCCATGTTATTCAAACATTCTTGTCCCCCCCCACCTCAAACTCTACACCCTAAGAGTCATCTAGGAGGTTTGTAATATCAACCCCCATAATGTTTCCTTCGAAGAGATCTGCAGCCTCAGCTTATGAGAAATGCAGTCGGTTCACCCTAAGAGAATATAAGTCATAACGTTTGTTTTGGAAATCTATTTTACCCAATATTTCTCAATGAAATAAATTGTGTAAATGAAATAAAACTGACACCGCAATATTTACTAAATCGCTACCGTCTGCTCTCTGCTTAACGCTCTATCACTGGTTTCTCCTTCTTGTGCAGTTTAACAGGCAAAAGAGCAAAGGGAAAAGCCTTCTGCAAAGAATGCATTTTTAAATCAATATAAATAAGGTTATAAAATAGCCAAACTTAGCATGGTTTCCTCCTTGCTTGTTACCCCTATGCATTTGTCACTTTCCTCAAACTCATGTGTATTCTTCAGTTTACCAAAATGTGTGTGTGTGTGTGTGTGTGTGTGTAGGAGTTCACACATGGAACTAGATCAAGAAGGTCTAGGGAGTAGAGAAAGAAAGAAATACTGAAGGAAGTCAATCCCATATAAACAATATTAATGGTCTGATATTACATGTTGAAAAGGGAAAAAAACTGTACAAATAATAAACATCCACGGTTGAAAATGACTATCAATGAAAATTAAGTATTTAATGAAGAAAAATCTTAACAAAAATTAAAAATTTTAATATCGAGTGTATACATAAAAGGAAACACAAATATTTTCAGGTCCCAACACTGTATGTTTCTTTCAGTCTGTGGCATTACACAGTCCTACTTTTTCATTGACAGTGAAGGAAACTAGACTTTTACCAGTACCTCAGTCCTCTTACTTTGCAGAACAGCTGTGAGGCAGTGTTCTTAAAGCCTTATGAAGGGAAACCCCCTGTACTCTTTGGAGATGCTCTGATTTGAGGAAGAGCAGGACTGACTTATTCATCTGTGTTCAGAAAGTCTTCTAAAGGACAATGCCTATGATATGAGAGAAGGAGGGTAAATAGGAGGCAGAAGGCTCTGAGGGCTCCTTTGGCAATTGGGAGGTGGGGAAGGAAGGAGCCAAGCTATAAATAAAAAATATTTCTAGAAATGGTATGTGGTTGATGCATTATTAATGATCATGAAATATATCTCAATATGGAAGGGAGAGTGGCCACATCTCAAGATGGAATAGAGCCAATATCACAAGACACTTGGTCCAAACACTGCTGGCACTCTTGTGATTTTAGAAGGATTCAAAATACCCTCTAAAAGTCAAAGAGGGTTTTATTAAGTGTTTGTCAGTTTACTTGATTAACCATATGGATGATACCAAAGAATTGCTATGTAGTAAAGGGATGAGACAACACAGAATGTTATTTCAACAATTTCAATTTTTAAAGCTATACCAACAATAACTGTATGAAAACCAAGCATATTGCAGTTTTAAATGTATTTTATTGTATTTTAAAATCTCTATCTTAAAACATTTTAAAACAAGTTTCATTGCCTACTGAGTCTGGCAAGTACTGTAGCTTGCTGCAGGTCAGGAACTCAAGGATTCCTGACTAATATTCCCTGTTTTAACCACTAGCTGTATTCTCTGCTAACACATTCTGGGGCTCAAAAATGTTTGCCTTTTCATATTTACCTGAACTCACAAATATGATCCAAATACTATTTAAGCCATTTTATTACAAACACAAATCTTACATGTGGAACTATATAAGAAGTTACCGTAACTATAGCCGTAATGCAGAGATGGGTGAAGATGACCAAAACAGAGGACAGATGGTCGCAAACTTAAGATTTACAACTTCACAGTGTAGTTTCACTTAGAGGGCTATATTTGTGGTACATCCATGGACATTTGTAAAATTTGCTAGGAATTCATGAAGGGGGGAGAGGAGTAGCAGGTTAATATGCTCTTTTCTTCGCTTTTTCATTTTTTTTTTCTTTTTGCCATCTAGATGGGAGATTTAGTCCTGCTGCCTGCATTTGAGGATCTCTCACACTGCTCATCTGAACAATCAATTTTTACTGCTGTAGAAGATAATAATGGTAATAACACTATAGAAAAAACTACCATGACCCATAACTGTAACTTATTATAGTCTTTTAAAAAATAACTGTGCTGTATGGAGCTTCTTCATTTCTTGAAGCAGAAAAGGAGCTGACAGTTGGAGCCTCTGAGGCTGTCTATATATCTCCTGGATGCCTGGAAGAGGCTGATCTACTTACAAAGGGAGAGCTGCTTTGGGTATGGGCCACGTGGATGAGAAAAGGGCCCCGACACTAGGAGTTTGCTGAGAACAGTCACCTTCTGGCCTGCCTGTCTTCTTGTACCAAGTGCCAGCAAAAAGCTGTTGGTGGGACATGCTAGTGCTTTATCATCTTAAACCAAGACAGTCAGGATTCTTGGCTAGTTACAGGGATGCTCTTACGCAGTAAATTGTCAGTATTCCCACCAGGACTGTCTTCTGATGGTGCTTTTGATACTGAAATTTCAAAGGTCTCTGTTTACCTGAATAACACCATAAACAAAATCTCCCATAAAGCTCAATGTGTTTTTCTATTGCATTTATCAGAGAGGATGCAAAATATAAAGATTTGTTTCATCCTGGCACACAGATTTCCACATGCTTAAGAACTCACCTGGTTTCTATGTTATGTGAAAGGATTGCCCTTATTAGACAAATTATATTCTAGACACTTTCAGAATGAAGTGGATTCACCCAGCACACTGTTTATCTTTAGATCTGGAAGCCTTCCTTGAAGCATGACTTTGCAACAAAGGAGTTTTAATGCCACTCCACTCTGTAATGCACTGCATACTAACAAGATTTATATACATTATTGGTGCCGTTAAGGAAACTTGAATGACTTGCAGTTTCTCTAGATGAGATTAAAAAAAAAAAACTTAAAAAGGGTGTGCAGCATACAAATGAAATCAGATTACATTAGAAGTTGTTTAAAAGTACAAGCATAATACAGCTTGTGTACCAGCCAGGGAACACACAGCAAAGATTTGTTTTACTTCTCTTAGACAACCATTCCACAGTCACTGAACATAAACAACCATAAAGTTACAGCTGCTTTTAAAATGTCACTTAGGGACAAACTGTATAGATGGGAAATTAGATAGTACTGAATGCTTTCAGAAAAGGACCAGCCCTATACTCTGAACAGCCAGCTCCACATTCATGAGAAAGAAATATTTCTCGTCACTAATCATATGTTTTCATATACAAATACATATATCTACGATGTGATCCAAATGATTTCTCAGGTTAAGAATGATTAAATAACAGTCTCCAAAATATTCTGAAAAATTGAGTCTAGTTATCTGATAGGAAAACTGACAAAAATGAAGTAGGTGAAGTTTGGGAAATAATTAAAATTTTAGGCAGATGCTTAGATGCTCATAATTTTTTAAAATGGGAGACTCTATAGAACATGTTGCAGAAATGACTTGAGCTAGGATTTCCAGTTAAATATGCTAAGACAGGGCAATATACTTTTAGGAGGCTGAATAAAACGTAGAATAACCTGTATTAAAAAGGCACATAACAATGTCAAATCTTTAAGCTTCCATCTAGGGGATTTGCAATAAAATGAAATCATTAGGCACAGAGTGGTCACTGCTATGATGAGAAGAAAAAATAACTCAAAATTCTCATAGCTATTATTATATTAGAATAGTTCACTTTCTTCTCTACATAATAACATTGAGCATTAAAGAGCCATTTATGCATACCTTATTATTATTTATGAAATTACAAGTACACACGGTGTCTGATAACTCATCTCTCTGTATTAAATAGGAACATATATTGTTTTTTAAAATGTCTGTCTTTTACAATGTGCTAGGTAACAGCTTTCCATAGCATAATCATGAATGCATTATATAATGTGCTTTATAAGAAGTTATTAAGGATTATGACTATAGCAACGTAAACCTAATATAAATATGAATAAAGCATTTAGGAATGGTATTTTCACTTAGACTGTTACCTATATAATTTGTAGCAATACAATTATCATAGAAGAAGACATACCACATTTACAGAAAAAACTGTTTCCACGAATGTTAGTAAAAATCTTATAATGTAGGCATTTTCCTAGCAATTTCACAAAACCCATGCCTTTAAAAACATGAGAAGAATCCACAATGCCACCTACAGTATTCTTGTTAGTAATCTTGCCTTGCAGGAAAAAAAATATCAGCTTTATTTGATAAACCAGGTGCATGTAAATTTCCAAACTGCAAGTAGGTGGCAGTGGAGACATTTCTGGATGAATTTTCTCCGTCGGAAATGTAAAAGGAGAAAAAAACCTCCTTAAAAACAAGTTACAAACATACTAAAATAAATAATGTCCTGAAATGTAACCTTCCGTAGCAGATCACCATTAAGAGCTAATAAAATATTTGTCTTCAGGGACTAAAATCCTCCCAGTCCCGTAATGAAGATATCCATAGCATGAAGAGTGAATAGCACAGATGAGAAAATCAGAAAAATTGTAAAGAGAGAAGGGTTGGACAATTGTTTCCCACAAAGCCCAGAGTAAGAATTAGGAATTTGATGTGGACAAGAAACTCTGTGGTTGGCAGCATGAAACACAGACATTTAAAACTAGTAAGTTATCATTTTAAGAAGCCATTAAGAAATCTCCTGTTTGAATGTAAATTCAAGAGGAAGGCGAATGAGTTCTTTAGGATCTGGTCTTTAATGAAAAATATCAATTGAGTCCATCAAAAAACTGTGTACAACAAGAGGCTATTAAACAATGTAGACATATTTAAAGTGTGCTCGACTCTAAACAAACATTAGAATAAAGCCACCTGAATTGTCTTTCAAGGTTAATGAGTTGGCACTCAGATTCATTCTGTTCTCAAGTTTACCTGCAAAGACAAGCAGGGTCATTAAATTGTATTATCAATTCAATCTAACTTATTTGACTTGTGGAGATCATAGTAGAAACTGAGATAGTGTCCAAGAATAAATTCTGGAGATGGGTATGTGTGTGTGTGTGTGTGTGTGTGTGTGTGAATATAGATGGAAAGAAACAGGTAAATGAATTCTAAGAGGAAAAAAGGAAGTTAATGATATTATTCATACCACAACCACTGTGTGAAAAGAAAGGAAAGTGAATGTCCAGATCAAAGCTTTTTCACACCATGGTTATCTGAAATCAGCTTTTCTCCTTGCCTTAATTGGTTAACCATGCAGTTAACAACAAAGACAACCAAGAAGTTGAGGGATGCAAGAAACCTGATGAAAGCAAATGTCACATTCTCAATACTACTGTTTCCCCTGCCTGGAACATTCTTCTTCTATTCATCTTTTAGGATTCAATTTAAAATCCACCTACTCCAAAATGCCTTTCAGAATCTCCCAGGTGTGGGGCACCTGGGTGGCTCAGTTGGTTGGGCGACTGCTTTAGGCTCAGGTCATGATCCTGGAGTCTCAGGATCGAGTCCTGCATCAGGCTCCCTGCTTAGTGGGGAGTCTGCTTCTCCCTCTGACCCTTCCCCCTCTCATGTGCTCTCTCTCTCTCTCTCAAATAAATAAAATCTTAAAAAAAAAAAAAAGAATCTCCCAGGTGGAATTAATCTCTCCCTCTCCTACAATATCTTTTTAAAAAACTTCTATTATAGTAATTATCACATTGCAGTATTACATTCTAGTATTAAAATCATTATGCCTGTGTTTGGGTCTGGATGACCCCCAAGTTTGCAAGTCCCAGGAGGGCAAGGGTCAGTCCTTGACAATTTTTGGTGCCATGTTCTCCAAGGAGAGAATGCTTCATGTGTGTTTATTTGAGTTAGTTGAAAGGATTACTAAAACCACTGAGGACAGTGAGGATGGCTGACCAAGAGAACAGTGGCTTGCTCTGAACAGACCCTTATAAAGCATAAGAAATGTGGCAGCAAGCTCTACGGACTTATAAGCAGAGGGGTCCCAGAAGTGCAGACCTGAGAATCATTAGTGCATTGGCCTCATAGGAACAGTAGAGGGCGCTTTACAGCTGAGGATCCGGGCAGAATGTGAGCTCACTGACTGGTGGGAGGAGCCTGCAGAAAACCTAGTCATTGTTTTGGTGACCTTTTAAATGTAAGCAGCAGGGGGCATAAGTCAGGCCTCCCAGCAGTGATCAAACGCCTGGGGGAAAAAAACTGCAAAATCTCCAAAAGTAAGGGCCAGCCTGAACCCAAAATTCTGATTAATAGAGAAAGTTCTTTAATGGAATTAAAGAGTTATTTAGATTTTCATCATCAAAAAAGATTTGGTGCCATCCTTCTCTACACTTCTGTTCCTCCCTCCCTTATGACACAAGAGGTTACACTTGTTTTATGGTCGGGGAAACCCCTTGCCCCCTATGAAAGAATATCGAGAAACTTCTGTAAAAACTGCCCTGAGAGCAAAATCTCTGGAAGACATTCTTCCTCTCAGAAAGGCATTGCATCAATTTCATTCTTCTCCAGATAGCACATAAAAATCAGCACCAGGCTAAGTAAGTACAACCAAATTTCAGTAAGGCTTTGTTTCTTGGTGTCAAAGACCTGCAACTTCTAACTGCCTGAAATACTGAATATATGTGACATTAATGTTGCAAACAACTAAAAATATTAGGAGAGTGGCTGAGGTGTCGGAGCATCTCACCTTTGGAGCAACAGAGAGAACCATGATCTGTAGGACAGCCCTCAATCAGGAGGTTAGAAAAACATATTTAAGAAGAAGGAATCATCATCTGAGTTTGGCTCCTACCTAGTACATTTCAAGTAGCCTTACTGGATACAAAGAATGACTTGGCTAAAGGCATATGTTAAAATTGGACCAGGATACATTTTTAAATTATGTGCAGAAAATTCTAGGAGCACAGCTTTAGAATTGAAACAGCACACTTTTCTTTTTTGGTTGGAAAACTAGTTTTGGATTACCTTAATCCATAAAATTTTGTCATTCACTGTATTGGGCCATAGTAACACTGTATTTTATTTTATTATAAAGTATTATAGCATATTTCTGTTTGATGAGTTAAGATTTGAACAATGAAAAGGAACCAGTATATTGTAGTATCACTGCATGAAGATTTGATTTGCCTATTTTATTGTACATTTAAAATTTCCTACCCTGTTAAAAAAACCCATAAAACAGATTTTGTGAACATATGTTTTATGAGTCAATGCCAAAATAAGGGTGGTAAATCCCTCAATCACAGACATAATCTTTAGAAGTCAACACTTAATTATCCAGCCTGTGGATTTTCCATGCTTTCTTGCCCCTCCTCCTTTTCCATATGTAGATATTTCATTGCACACAAATACTTCTTTTAGAAAGTAGGCAGACGAAAGAAGTAGAACTGTAACTCCAACTTGGTGATTTGGATACTTCTAACATCACTTTGAAATATTGTGGGCAAGGAAAAAGTTAAAGAGAAAAGATAATCAAGAGCTGGTATTAAGTAAAAATAAAGAATAGCTTTCATTGCAAAACAATATTCCATGCGTAATTTTTTTTTCAATGCCCTTTAAAAAGTTTTGGTGAATTAATTGTGGTTACAATGTTTCAAACTGATGCAGTAAACAGATCTTCATTTCAAAAACTTACCTACTTAAAAACATTTAAATTTTATTTAATATTGACTTTTAGATTGATTCTTCAGCAAAGTAAGAGCTTGTCATTAACTGCCAGCAGGTGGTGGTATTCACAAATAGGGTACAAGAAATACCGAAAGGGCTGTGAATATAACCAATATGTGGCTCAGATTTATGGATTATGGATTTTTAAAACATTTTTAATGGAGTTGTCAGCACTCTGAAACCACTTCCACTCCCATCTGTTCCATATGAATGTGGAAACTTGGAAGTTATCTTAAAATATGTGCCTGTAGAAAGTTTCACATTAAGAACATCAGATCTTTTTATAAAAGACAAAATACTTTCTAATTTTTAAAAAATTTTTAGGGCGCCTGGGTGGCTCAGTTGGTTAAGCGACTGCCTTCGGCTCAGGTCCTGGTCCCAGGGTCCTGGGATCGAGCCCCGCATCGGGCTCCCTGCTCGGCTGGAAGCCTGCTTCTCCCTCTCCCGCTCCCCCTGCTTGTGTTCCCTCTCTCGCTGGGTCTCTGTCAAATAAATAAATAAAATCTTTAAAAAAAAAAAAACAAGGGGTGCCTGGGTGGCTCAGTCGTTAAGCGACTGCCTTCAGCTCGGGTCATGATCCCAGGGTCCTGGGATCAAGCCCCACATCGGGCTCCCTGCTCCGCGGGAGGCCTGCTTCTCCCTCTCCCACTGCCCCCTGCTTGAGTTCCCTCTCTCGCTATGTCTCTCTCTGTCAAATAAATAAATAAAATCTTTAAAAAAAATTTTTTTTTATATTTCTAGATAACAATGCACTTCAAAACAAGCACAGATATTATTCAGACTCTTCCAATGTTTTGGGAGCCTCTAGGTTTGGAATCTGGTCTATTGTCTATTCGGGGCAGACATGTATCAAGAAGGAGCACTGACTGTACCCTTGGGCCAAGCTAACCTGGGCCAATGCTGAATGGCAGTGCTGTGTATCACAGTTGCTAGGGAGAAAGTATGTCTGTTCTTGTCTCCAAAAATAAAACTCCCAGGTTTCAGAGGATACAGAAGCAACAAGAGGCGGTGAACTCCAGTCATGGAGTCAACAGCTTCAGGGGCTTTAGGAACAGGCTGAAATTATTTGGTTTTGACCGCCAGATGACCTCCATTGCTGCCCAGTCTGATGGACAGTCGGACCATTAGTTCTTTTAGCACACATTCTTTTCCTGAAACACAGACAGCACTCTGCGTACGCACAGAGCAAGAGAGGAGAGAAAACGAGAACGTCTGAAAGGGAGAGACAGAGACGCACATCCGCAGGGAACCTTCTAAATCAGCCGTGACCCTTCCACCGGTCTCAGGCCTGGGACTGGAGGAATTCATTCCAAGCAAAGAGACAGCAAATCTTTTTCCAAAAAAATCCAACTTAAAAATCTGACTCTAGATTACAATCAGGCAAGATTACATCCACGATATGTCCAAAACAAAAACAAGGGAATGCTTAAAGCTGGTTTTTAAAATATTTCCTACAGCAACTTGATTTCTAGCTTAAAAATCGGCAATACTATTTTTTAAAAATATATGGATCAGAAATGAAAAAGGCTTACTGTGTCCCGCTTACTGTTAGTTCAGCTTTAGTGCAATATTATTTTCCACTATATGCTACCCAGCTCTTTGTAAATCCATTTAATGAGTATAATTCTCTGGCCACATCACTGTGGTGTGTGAGATTCAAAATATATTTTATTTGCTTTTTTGGAAGTATGCATGTGTTTTGATGCATGTGAATAAGAAATGACTTTTGGTCTTGTTATTCTTGCAAAACAAATCAAGAGCTAAGCTTTGCTCTCAAACAACCTATTAATCCCAAGGAAAACTGAAAAGCACAAAGACTGTACTCCAAAGAGACCTATCAAAGATACTGAACTTTGCCAGAAACGGGGAGAGAAAAGGGAGTAAAAAAATGAAATTCAGGTGGAGGGTAAAATTTCCTGTAGATGAATGTATCTTTAAATAAAACAAAGTTTAAACTCATATTTAATCAGGTTTTGAACACACACACACACACACACACACAAATAAGCCCTCTCTCTATCTCCATTTTCTTGGGGTTGGCTGACAGAATTGCGCTTGTCCCCAGCCTCTTCTGATTTTCCTCTTGGGATAAGTGATGAGCTACGCTGCAGTAAACGATACATCTGTTTGACTTTCCGAAGCTGGCATGGGGAACTGGAGTCTGAATCAGAAATGCCACTTTCACAAACAGGTTTCCCACAGGAACCTTGCTGAAAACATGACTCTGTTGGGGAGAATCATTGGCTCCGGTGAGCAATGGGGAAAGCTGCTCTCCTCTCCAGCTATTCGAGACAATACACACTCTGTATAGGATTTGTATGTGGGGTGAGATTTAGTGGGTCCCAATATGTTAAAGAGAAAGAGTACCTGGATCCGGTTTTAATTTGGAAAGTTAGTTCACACTGAAGTTCAAAAGGCTTTAAAATGAAGTTTGATTCTAATAAATCGGGAGTCTTTTGTTAGCAAGAAACCTATGAAACTTGTGGTATGTGGGTCCTGTATATTCAGAAAAGGCACACAGAACCTCAGATTATTTTTTTTTAAGCACCTTGACGTGGTAGTTAAAGATCAGCACACTGTTTTCACATTTTATTTTATTCTAGTGTTGTTGCTATGTGAGTAGCTTAGGTATATCACTCTGGCTAGAGGTGTGTCTAACCCACCTGGGTTGTAACCTTTTCACTTTTTTTTCCCCTCTCCAACTAGGGAGTTGTATCTGCCCAAAGACAAACTCCTGTGGCAGGTGGGACATGCTGCTGGCCATACTCCCAAATGTCTCTTCCATTAAAAGTTTACCATCTGCACATTTTTTTTAGACTGTCCAAGTTCTCAGTTAAACTTATTTTTTTTAAACCTTTTATTTATTTATTTTTTTTTAGTTTGGTGATTTTTGTCTTTATGAGAAATGACTGCTTGCTGTTTGATTCCTCTCTTGGGATATTTACTCATCTCTCTCTTGAACAGGGCTCCCATTTCCTTGTCAGTACTTGCTTTGGCTGACATCATCATGTGATTATTAACCTGTGAGTGAGCTGGAAATATTTTAGGGACAATCTAAAACAGAAACAAAAACAAAGACCAACCCAGTCTATTTAACTGAAGTATTTACTGAAAATAATATATTTTGTAAGATGTAGTCTGATAGGTCTCAATGTAAATGACACACTGATGCACAAATTATGCTATATATTTCTACTTAGCTTTCGAAGGCAGGGAGCATTTATGTCAGAAAGGAGTTCCTTTATTATTCAAAGACAGTTTCCATCTATGGGCACAGATGGATGGTTGTTGCCTGTGAGATACCAATTATGCTATACACAGCCACGAATACAGTATTGAAACTGTTAGTGCAAGAAATCAGGTCCGTATCTAGAAATCAACTGAATTTTTAAAATTCTGGTTTCTTTTCTTTATTCCTCTTCTCTTTCTCTCTCTTTTTAAAAATTCAAAAATAATATTTATACCTTATAATTACTAGAGAGAATTCTTAGGTGAATGAAATGGAAATGTTCAAATATATAGAAATTGTTTTTCTTTCTGTGAATATGACTACACTTGAACCTATAATGCTTTCATTGCTCTAAGAAAAACTCTCAGAGAAAACACCAGATGACAGAATTAGCACATTGAATATTGTTTTGCCATCAAAAAATGTGATGGAGAGCAATCAGAACTCTTTTTCTCAAATTTGCTTTCCACATCTCTCCCCACACTCAGGGCTCTGGATGCACCTACAATATCTAGGACCTTCTTTAGATAAAATTTCAACTTATGAATTATGAACACTAAGAAGCCTTTCCTTAGGATAGAATGAAATTAAGCCATGAAGTAGGTATATGAGTTAAAAGGCCTTAGAGAGAAAAAACAAAATTAGATACTCCTCAACATACAAGATTTAACTTAAACAATACCTCAATTTTACTTCTTTTTCACAACAAGAAAATAAAGTTGAGCATTAGGAACAATAGTTGGAGAGTTCTTCCAAAATCCATTTTAATTAAACATACACACACTTGAATGTTGAACATACCCATCTAATCAATGATTTTGGCTCTAAGGGGTCATGATCAGCATTTACACTTAGAATTAACACTTGATACTAACAAGCACTCTGTATATAAGGCATTAAGGTTTATACCCAAATTATTGCCCTATATTAATCATTAATAGCTTACAAAATGATAATTTTCTAAACCTCGCTTATTTTTCTAAAGAGGGGCTATGAACACTGGTTTAGCTTCATTTGCTATTATTAAAATGATTTGTAATTAATTCGGTATCAATTTAATGCTAGATTGCCTACAAAATTATTTTCTGTATCTCTATTCTTTCCCCATTTGGCCTTAGGTACTGAGCCATGGGAGAAGTTTAGGAACTCTCTTAGAAGGGTAATTATGGAACCAAAGGCAGGGATGACTGGCAAAGTTGATATCAACAGATAAACAGAGGGAAGGGGAGAATGGTAAGGTGCATCATTTCTTGAGTGATTACATAGAAGCTGTTTATAGGTACCATTACATTACTACCTCACGTATGTATTATTATGCCCATTTTATAGACAACAAAGCTTAAGATCAGAGAATTTAAATGACTTCCTTGAGATCATACAGGTAGTTAATGTAGTATTCATTTGGGGTTTGGAATAGTTTATAAAATGAATATCGTAAAATCCTCAAAAGAGAGACATTACTCTGTAGAGTTTCTAAAAAGAAAACTTGAAGAAGTCTCCAATCTAATATAATAAGCCAATTTTAAAAGTGGGAAGACGATGCAAAGTACATCAGTCCTGGGTAACCTAACAAGTAGTAGCTAACACTCAGAATGGTAGACGGAAATAATAGGATTATAAAGGACTACTTTAAAAAACAACAAAACCTGTATTACGAATTGTACTTGATAGTGGCACAGTTCTCCAATATATGAACTTTACGTGAATACAGGCAATCCCTGAACTTACAAACTCCTGAGTTACCACGGATAATGTTTATCTACTGCTGCTTCCGACAGGGAGTGTCTGTGAGAAATGCTTGTAAGACTGAAAATAATTTGTTGGTACAAAGTGGAGAGATTCAAGTCAAGTTTTAAGTTTAATGCTATACCAACTAAAATCACAATAAGATTTTTAAGGCATTTGATAAAAATAATTCTAAAATTTATAGGAAAAATAAAAAGGAAAATAGCATTTTGAAATTTTGAAAAAGAAAAGTAATGACTAACATTAACAATTACTGAAATATTAAAGAGCTACAACATGTCCTAGTACTGGTGCAAAAATACTCAGATCAATGTAACAGAATAAAGAGCTCCTTTTATATGTAATACATTAATATATGATAAATAAGGCACACAACTAAAAGAGGGTGATTCAATAAATGATTCTGAGAAAAGTAGCAATTTGGAAGGAAATAAATTTAGATGCCCATCTCGCACTAGATGTCAAAATAAATTCCACCTGAATTAAATATAAATATAGAAGTCAAATTATAGAAAACCGGAAGAAAATGGAAAGTTTAATAAATCTCTGGAGGAAAAAAAAGGACATTTTAAATTAGTAGTGGTAAAATAAGTAAATAAATATTAGGTTAACAAACAAAAACCACTCCTGTGTGTAACAAGTATCAATCTATGCGACACAATGTCGTATAAATGGGAAGAGCTTTAGGATGCTGACCCTGAGAGATATACATTCCCAGGAAGAGTTAACCTGCTATGTGGTCATATTCTTGTCCAAAATCAACTTAACCCACACTGTCCAAATTATTGTGCTTCATTGCTCCTCCACCTTGAATACCATCATTTGAAAAGTCATTTATTGACTCTTCTTTTGAGACAATAAATATGTTTTGAAGGACAATGGAGGTACTAATCACTCACAAATTGACACAGAACAAATCAGCTCAGCTCCTACCTCTATCTGAGAGAAGCCATGCTAAGATGAAGAGAACTTTGACTGGTAGGGAGGAAAAGTAAATAATTTGGGAGTTTTAAACATTTTGTATTACTAAAAAAAATGAAAATAACTTTATTGTATTTTCTTAATCCTAAAATAATAGAAACACATAGTAAAAATTTAAATACAGAAATACAAATAAATAAAAGTCACCAAAATATCTCAACATTTGTGACTTTTCTTTTAGATATCTGCTTTGCATACATGCATGTGCTTGCACATACACACCTAATTTTAGCAAAATACAAAATATAAAAAGGAGTTTTTTACATGATGTTTTATAACAATGCTTTTAAACCTTCTAAAATGTCGTGACTAATTTTCCAAATTAAGTAGGTTGTTAGCATTATGTTTAATGATTACATAGCATCCATGATCTGGATACATCATAACTTATTTAACAAATTTCCCACTGATGGACACCTAAGTTGGTTTCCAGGTTTTCACCACAGTGATCAAGACATCAAGGATCAAGTATGATAGGTTTGTTCAGTTTTGGTTGGTACTTGGTAGTAAAGAGAGCAGTTCAGAATTTCGTGATTCCAAATGCACTCCTTCAATCCAACCAGCCTATTTGGAAAGGAGCTTCCTCTTTGTTTCTGCCTCACTTTAGAATCAGTTCACTTTCCTCCCTGCTCAGCCTGGACTCCAGGGTCAACCTCCTTTTGCCTCCTAGAGAGCTATCACACTCATTGGGCCATTCCCAACTTCTTGGATCAATCTGAACATTTGCTTTTCCATCCTTCCTGGGCCACTGAGCTCACCAGAAAGAAACAGCATACTTAAATGACTGACACCTTTTTTTAAATTTCTTTATTCTTATGTTAATGCCCATACATTACATCATTAGTTTTAGATGTAGTGTTCCATGATTCATTGTTTGTGCATAACACCCAGTGCTCCGTGCAGAATGTGCCCTCCTCAATACCCATCACCAGGCTAACCCATCCTCCCACTCCCCTCCCCTCTAGAACCCTGTTTGTTTTTCAGAGTCCATCGTCTCTCATGGTTCGTAAATGACTGACATCTTAATTTATGATTTCAACCCAGGTTCTTCATGTTCTTTGGGAGTCCTTTATTTCATTTTTGCTAGGTTCCATGTTTTGTTTCCCGCAAGGGCTGTGCCAGACTTTTAACACTCTTTAGCTTCAACTCCATTTCCACTTCTATATGATCTCTGTTAGTACTTCTTTTTTTTTTTTCCTTTCAAATTTTATTTTATTTTATTATTTTTTTTTATTCTTATGTTAATCCCCATACATTACATCATTAGTTCTAGATGAAGTGTTCCACGATTCATTGTTTGTGCATAACACCCAGTGCTCCATGCAGAACGTGCCCTCCTCAATACCCACCACCAGGCCAACCCATCCTCCCACCCC
>NC_138383.1:21213902-21252008 GCF_054177405.1 Leptonychotes weddellii
TTTTTTTTTTAAAGATTTTATTTATTTATTTGAGACAGAGAGAATGAGAGAGAGAGAGCACATGAGAGGGGGGAGGGTCAGAGGGAGAAGCAGGCTCCCCGCCGAGCAGGGAGCCCGATGCGGGACTCGATCCAGGGACTCCAGGATCATGACCTGAGCCGAAAGCAGTCGCTTAACCAACTGAGCCACCCAGGCGCCCAAAAAATTATTATTATTATTACTTTTTTAGAGAGCGAGCATGTGAGGGGGAGGGGCAGAGGAGAGAATCTTAAGCACACTCCGCACTGGAGGTGGAGCCCCACACAGGGCCAATCCCACCACCCTGAGATCATGATTGAAGCCTAAATCAAGAGTCGGGAGCTTAACCAACTGAGCCACAAAGGAACCCCAGATTTAAAAACTGTTGTAAAAATTTCAAACATGTACAAACATAGAGAATATAATAAACTTACTGTTCTTAGCACCAGCTTCAACAATTACCAACTCATGGCAATTCTGTGTCTTCTATCTCCCATTCACTTCTCACCTCCACCCAAATTAATGCTTTTTTAAAAAAACTTTTTAACTTTGAAATAATTTTAGATTTTCAGAAAAGTTGCTAAAATAGATTTCCCATATATCCTTCATCAGCAACTCCCAATGCTAACATATTGCAAAACCACAGTATAACTGCTTAACTGCCCAAACCAAGAAACTGCTCTTATTTTTCTGTAAGAAAAACTGCACAATTTTTGTGCTCCTCTGCTGAATGCAGATCTACCCATTTGAGGGGACGATAACTATAAAACACCATCCATCCTTAGCAGTTTTGCAATTTCTTGTAATTATTTTCTTAATTTAGATAAAAGAGAGCAAGTATTTTAAGATCTCTGAAATAGCCATAAACTAATGAAATTTTTATTTAACAAGATGTTTGGGAAAGTCAAGCTCCTATTTTAGGGACAGAATATGGTCTAATAATTATCCAAACACAGAAATACCATAAAGTTTTGGCTCAGACACATTGGCTATTTCTAAAATATAGATAATTAATGTCAAGAGATTCCTGCTCTGAGTCCCCCATTAGGATGTTCAAGAGTAAATGAGTTTCTCCCTGCCACTCAGAATTCCCTATTACTAATTATGAAATATAATGAGTTATCTAAGCCATCAAATATTTGGGATCCTGGGTCTGAGGACCTTGTGGGGGTCAGCCTTGGTTCCCCTAGGCAGGGTGACTGGGACTGCACTTAGTGTAGCTCCTTGAGAGCTGGCAGGGTTGGGATGCTGTGCCTATTTGTCTTTCCAGTAAATACGTGAACTACAGCAAGAAACACAGCCCAGGCTATTTGGGAGCTCAGAATTTTGTCAAGGTCATCAAAATATTCACATATCTTTAGCAACTTGAGAAAAACTCCAAAGCAGCATTAACAGCAGTGAAAAATAAAGAGTTTAGGGTTTTTAGACAAAATATGTAACTGATGAGGGAATACAGAGACAAGCTGTGATGAAGGTGGACTGGGAAAGAGAACTGGAGAAAGCATTCCAAGAAGAGCTGCTTGAAATTCTATCTAAAGTTTAAGTGCACATGATTGAGGCAATGTAACCTAGTGGTTAAAGCCAAATTAGCTCTAGAGTCAGACTGCTTGGATTCAAATAACAGTTCAACCCCCTCTTGCTCTGTGGCCTGAGACATGTTCTTTTTTTTTTAAGATTTTATTTATTCATTTGAGAGAGAGATAGAGAGAGCACAGGCAGGGGGAGCGGCAGAGGGAGGGGGAGAAGCAGACTCCCTGCCGAGCTGGGAGCCTGACATGGGACTCCATCCCAGGACCTGGAGATCATGACCTGAGCGAAGGCAGATGCTTAACCATGAGCCACCCAGGTGCCCCCTGAGACAAGTTCTTTAACCCTTTCAAACCCAGCTTGATCCCAAGTGCTTATATTATCCTCTGCTATCTACAGATACGGCAGGCTTGGGACAATGAGAACCACACAGAGGAGATCAAATGTTTGTTGATTTGGCTGACTAGCGATATTTCACCTTCACTGAAATCTGGGAGGCAGGCAGGGGGTGGGGTCTCATTGGTTCCTTAATATTCATCTACGGTTGTAGGTGAGGGCTGGTTACAAGCTGCTGCTCCCCTCCATTTCCTTCAGGGTGGGGAAGTAACTTAAGTATCAGAAGGACAGTGTGCTCTCAGTCTGCCTAATTGGCCCTTCTGTCTGGGCGTCTTGTACCTAGCTAGTTGCCCATGGGCTTGAACTCCAGCCAGGGCAGAAGGGGGACTCTGGTCATTCTCCTTCCCTGAGACCAGACTCCACTTCCCTCCAGTCCCACATGGAACTCCCTGGTGAATCCCAGGGTTCTCACCTGTCATTTTTTAAACCCTCAGTCTGCTTTGATGCCATTCTCTGCCTAGTACTCTTACCTTGAATGCTTTGGGTATAACTTTGTAATTATTTGCCAAGCTTAAATTTAGTTCCAGCAAAACCAGCTGCTCCCTCCCTTTCAGCTTCCCTAAATCTTCCTCTCACACTGCTTCCTGTTTCTCCTTAGCTAAATCCCACATAGCCCCTTCTCCTAGAGGGAGCTACCAACGTGTTGACTGACTAACCCAACACCATTGACGGCAAACATTTGTAGTTGTTCTGATTTTAATGAGATGATCCTTTATAATAATTTTTTGAAAGTAGGTCATGATTAGAACTGCTAATAAAGATAAAGAATAATTTCTGGAGATCAGTTTCTTTTAAGACATTCTAGATCAAATAGGAACTTTATGATGAATTTGAAACATTAAAACAGACCACTCCTGGGTAGTTGTCAGAACATGCAGGAAACATTGTTTGCTATTTTAGCATAGGTTATTAACGAAATGGAATTCCTTTTCTTGTACTCAGAGACACCTGGGCCTATGGCATCTCTGCCAATTCTGCAGGTGGTCATCTGTGAAGGAGGCTTGGATATGAGTACATAGGTGACGTCTATGTTCAGATGTATTCTATCACCATGTTCAGAAATAGCTTCTGAAAAGTACAGGTGGCACACTGTGGAGAAAAAAAATGCACTTGCATTTGATATGTCTCTTTGCTATAAGTAACTCAGGGGTTCAGATATTCTGTGACAATTTCCTTCTCCCCTTATACTAGAGTCAAGCAGGATATATTTTAGCAGTTACAGAGGCGTGGAAATCTTAAAGAAAACTGGATTTTAGCCAAGTCTGGGAGGACCTGGCTTTTATGGGGGGGCCAAAGAATTTGGCACAACATACATGATAAGACTGAAAGCATTTGGGTTTTATTCACAATTCAACAGAATTCTCCCACAGTAGTCATTAAACTCCAATCAGGTTACCAGATCAGTAGTTTTCAGCATAGGATGCCAGGCAGTGCACACTGAAATTCTTAGTTGCTTGAGATTTACGGAAGTCATATTGAAAGACATGGAGGTATGGATTAGTCTACAAAGCAATTAAATGGGGAGATCTCTCACAGTAAGCCTGAGGCCTCTTGTGACACTCAGAGAGGGCCATTTTTTATGCTTTTGGTATATTCACTGTCTAAGCTCTACAAATATTCACAGCCGTCTTTAAATATTCTTCTGGCTTTTTGCTCAATGGTCAGGATGTTATTAGGGATGGGAAAAGCATTTAGCAACATATTTGAGCCATTTCTGAATGAGCAGTGAGTAAGATGGGAAAGGTGAGTCTAAGAGATGAACAGAAAGCATATTTCTGCCTACTGACATTTCTTTTTTCTTCCAAATTTATTGAGATACAATCGACATTTAACATTATGTAAGTTTAAGGTATACATGTTGACTTGACACACTTCTATGACAAAATGGTTACCACATAGCTTTTACTAATACCCCCATCAGCTCACATAATTACCATTTCTTTTTTTGTTGTGAGAACATTTATGATCTACTCTTTTAGCAACTTTCAAGTATATAATACAGTATCTTTAACTATAATCATAACACTTCATTGAATCCCAGAACTTACTCATCTTCTAACTGGAACTTTGCATCCTTTCAACCAACATCTCCCCATTTCCCCCACCCCCACCCCCTAGTAACCATCATTCTACTATCTGTTTCTACAAGTATAATATTTTTAGATCTACATATAAGTTATTATATATAAGTATTTGTTTTTCTCTGTACATCTTATTTCACTTAGCATAATGCCCTCAAGTTTCATCCATGTTGTTGCAAATGGCTGGGTTTCCTTCTTTCTCGTGGTTGAATAATATTCCATTGTATGTGTATATACATATATATATATATATATGTAACATATACATTCATCTGTAGATGGACACTTAGGTTTGTTTGCATATCTTGTCTATGGTGAATAATGTTGTAATAAACATGGAAGTGCAGATATCTTTTCCAGAAACTGTTTTTGTTTCCTTTGGATATATACACCCAGAAGAGGAATTGTTGGATCATATGGCAGTTCTACTTTTAATTTTGGGGGGAAAATTTATACTGCTTTCCATAGTGCCTGTACCAATTTATATTCCCACCAACAGTGCACCAGGATTCCCTTTCTCCACATCCTTGTCAACACTTGTTATCCCTCGCCTTTTTGATGGTAAGCCATTCTAACAGATGTAAGGTGGTATCTCACTGCTGTTTTGATTTGCATTTCCCTGATGATTAGTGATGTTGAGCACCTTTTCATGTACCTGTTGGCCATTTGTATATCTTTTTTTGGAAAAATGTCTATTCAGTTCCTCTGCCTATTTTCAAATTGGATTTTTGTTCTTGTTATGATTTGTATGAGTTCTTTATATATTTTGGATATTATCCCCTTATCAGATATATGGTTTGCATATTAACTCTGAATGGATTAAATACTTAAATATAAGACCTGAAACCATAAAACTCTTAAAGGAAAACACAGGGAAAAAGCTCCTTGACATTGGTCTTGGCAATGACTTTTTTGGGTATGATGCCAAAAGCACAAGCGAAAAAGCAAAAAAATCAGTAAGTGGGACTACATCAAACACCTCCTCTCCTTCACACAATACCAACTCCTTTTGCTGGTCATGCTGGGTCTAGAGAGAAGGAGGGAGCCCATATGTCAGTATTTCCCATGAACCCTTTTGGATTCTTTGGCCCTAAACAAATGCTACATTTTTTATGATTCATCTTTTTCTCCACCAGAAATTATAATAGCCATCAAGTGTAATCTTATGGTGAAAACAGGAGACAGGAATTCTGAGTATTGTTCCTTACTCTGTTCTTCATTTTCTCAGGCATGTATTTTTGGAGTCCGACATAAATTAACATTCCTGTTTTGCCACAGCTGAGTAGTATGATCTTGGGAAAGTTACTTAACCACTCTTAGTTTCCTTATCTGTGAAATGCGGATGGTAATATCTAGTTTACAGAATTCCTGTGAGAGATATTATATGGAAAGCCGCCAGTAGAATGCCTAGAACAGATAGGGCTCCCAATAAATGATTGTAATTTTAATTTTTGATAGTAGTTATTTAGTTTGGGTAAAAGTCTTTAAAAAGGTGGGGGAAGCTACCTCAAATGCTTGGAAGAAGGAGGAAATATATAAACAAACAATTAAGAAGAAAGACAAATGAGGTATCAGTCACATTACCTTATGGAGAGAATTTGCTGAATGATGCTGAATTTTAGGTATTTTTGAGTGTGGGGTTATTGCTAGACCATAGTAGGGAAGTTGTTTCATTTATATAGGGAGGCATATAAGACATGTGAAGCCTGGAGTACATCACAAGACTTATTTTCATAACCTTCAATGAAGGGCATTATGCAAACATAAATTATACATTTTTACTTTTGTAATTATACCTAAATCACATACTCCCAGATTTCATTACGTAATTCTTCAAACTTAACTTCGTTTCCTTTATAAAGCAATGTGCCATAAAAAACCTTCTGTAATAGATATCATTACTAATCACACATTTACTATATAAAGAAAAAATGTCCCCTAAATATTCATATTTATATTGCCACATTAGCTACTCTGAAATTGTTATTGGACAAAACTAATCATCTATTCAAGGCAGGTAAAATATTTATAAACATGATTCAAATTACCTACATTCAGAAACTACATAAAATCTTTTTCAGATAAATTTTCCTCTAAAAATTCAGAAATATATTAATAGCCCTTAAATTGTTGTGCACATTGTGGGTCATTTGCCTTCAGTTCTGGCTCAGAATGGGGTTTATGCAAACTATTTTTATCCTCAAATTCTCTCCATGTCCTGCTAAATTTTTACAAGAAAGTTCTCTGCAACATTCCCATTGCAGTGGCATAAATAGGACTTTTCAAATGGCACATGTAGAATCTCTAAATATTTGAACTAGAAAAGCAAAGACAAAGCCTATGCATTCAGCTCAGAGGCAAACAGCCAACTAGGAATTACTGAGTGGATCTAAGCTACATAAGGCACACAACATCTACAACCAGCATCTATAACATCCCTATAGCAAACACAGACTTCTTCCTCAAGAGCAAGAGTTCTTTTTGGCTTGCAATCAGCTTAATAATAACTGTCCCCCCCTTTTTTATAAATAATTCCTCTTCATATTGCTCATCTTAATTAACCAGGTAATTCTAATTACTTCATCACTTGGCCGATTGTGCTATGCTGCAACTAGGACGTGGGCATGGCTCTTACCACCTGGTTTTTACTACCTGTAGTCAGCAACATCCCCCAAACCTACAAATTTCACAATAATAACAAAAAATGAAAAATATATCCAATAAGCAACTTACACTTTAAGAGAATGGCAAGGTAATTACATTTATTGAGTAGAAACAAAGGTAAAACTATTATATAATATTTCGTTCCAAGATTCTAACTAAAAGAGTGTACACAAAATATTAAACTTGAATGTATGAGAGGAAGTGATATATGATTGTTAATAACATGGGACAGTGGTATAATTCAAAGCAGAGACATAGCTCCTACTAGCCACAGAAATTTTGGTAAAAGAGAAAAGGGAGCAGTTTCTCAAAAACAAAAATACCACAGCACACACAGCATACAAAGTAGAAACTTCCCAGTACTCATTTTTATGTGGTTTCTGACTATGAACTACCAAGGCAGGGTTAAATTGATTGGTCTATTTATCAGTTATCAGTTAGTTAAATGCTTCTCAGATTATAGGGATCGTTAGTTTATCAATCAAATGCCAGCCAGCAGCACACAAGGTCTCAGACAAGAGACCAGCTTGCTTATCAACATCTATACACAAACTCAAGTGGAAAAGGAAGTCTATTTAAAAATACATATTTTGAATTGTCCATAATAAATATTTGACACAGCTAACCAAAATGTTTTAGCATACTCTTAACAGCTTAAATAGCAGCATGATAAAGCATATAATAGAAAAACTCAAACTAGACATAACTCAAACTTAGAGTGAAGCCATAAACTTACATTTTACAAAAAAGGAAAAAGTAAGGAACATGGACTGATTCAAGAGGAACTTGGTATATCTTTAATTTAACTACTGTGCATTTGGTAACAGTGGTATTTAATTTGACAAGTACTCAATTCGCTTACAGATTATTTGCTAGTCTGTCTGATTCCTATGAATTCCTGGGAGAGTTTAAGCCAAGTGGTAGCATTTAATGGAGACATGTTCTGATTAATTATCTCTGAGTGATCTGTCCAACATACTGTAAGTTATGAAAGTCGTCAATAATTTTCCCTTATTTTAAAATAGCAATAACTCTCTCTGTGTAAAAAGTTATATTTTAATGGATTTATCAAGCTATAAATCTCTTACCAAAAACAATGAAGCACTTGCTTAGATTGTATCAAAATTGTGGCTATCAGATTGAAACTAAATTTAAACATATTAGTAGTGCTTGAGGCAGACTGCTAAGGTGTCTCAGTCAACGTGTTACCATAACTGTGTCTACCTAAAGGCAAGCAACAGGAATGCTGGGAAATAGCACAAAACAATGATTTTAAGAAAATACAAAAATGATATATACATATAAAATAAAAGTATATAAACTTGTGCAGTGTATAGCAAAATAGCTACTTGTAATATAACATGAATAGTGTGGCTCCAGGCAATTGAATAGAGAAGTGGAGCTGAACGCCTACTATACCAACCAAATGGCAAATGTGACACCTGATAATGTAAAACAAAGGCATCCCCAGGGTGTCATGTAAAATTATTATAAAGCGGTGAAATAACAATATAAAGTTAATTTTATTAAAATTAACAATACTTCCCATCAGCACGAGACAATCTATATTCAAAATTAAAACAGTAGGAATGTTTATCCATTCAAGCATTCTGATAGGCTAAATATTGTTGACTGTTAAAAGAAATAAAGTTTTCAAGCCTCTTTTTTTTCCTTACACATTCATAAATACTCATCCTTAGGAGCAACACCACATTCAAAGGCCTGAAATTAAAAACATGTTTCCTTATGAAATTTGGTCTATCTGGCATGTTGCTATAGAATTATCTCAGCCTACTATTTTTTTCTTTTTAAAGGAGCTTGATGTCTTAGGAATAAGGAAAAAAGGGACAAAGTGGTCAAACTTTGTGCAGCATTGCACTTTTCAAGTACAAAACAGAAATAGGTAAAATAAGTAACTTCATGGTATTATCTAAATTTTGATGCTTGCCGATTTCTACTACTTTCTATTATTTGCAGAACTGCTGATCTGCATACACTTGCCAGTTTGTGGTAGGTAAAAAATACCAACTTTTAGGCTCCTTTAGCTTTCAAAAATAATATTGAGAGTTTCTTCTTGATTCCAAAAGGATACAAGTTAATTGTAGAAAAAAATTAAACTATAGAAAAGTGTAAGGTAAAGAGTAAATATTATGCTATAACTTTAGCTATTATTAGCACTTTGGAACACATCTTTTCAGTATTTTTTTCCATGCAGCAATAAGTGTGTGTGTGTGTATTTAACCAAAAATAAAACTGAATGAAGACTCTGCATATTACAAAATGAATTTTACTTTTTCACCTAAAGGAATAAATACTTCACAGCAGATACTATGTTTCATCTAAAGAGTAGTTACAGTTATATGATAAATGACTTTTTTTTTTATACTATAAATGACTTGAAGAACTGAATATTAGTTTAAAATACAGGAGTCAACTAGTCAATGGCACCATGGAGTGAGGTGGGGAATATATTCTCTGGATTAGGATGAATTTTGTCATTAGGGGAGAGAAAGGTTAATTTGTGAGATCCCCAAATTTTGAGGAGCTTCCTATATTTTAGACACTTGGGAAATCTGTTTTATATGTTTGGAAATCTAAATCCACTAAATCACCTACAAAAAGATTCCTATATGAGGCTAGTTTTAGGTCCTTGAGATTTAGAAACAAGGAAATATGGATTATATAAGGTAGAGCAAGGAGTAATTGAAAAATTATTTAAAGTTAAAGATGATAATGTGTTTTAACGCTATTATCAAAGGAAAGAAACCAAAGCATAAAAAATTTATATAACATTATTAAATTTAATTTAAGCCAAGAAAATCTAAACTTACACTGAACATACTCCAACTATGTAAAACTCTGGTCACTGAGCTGAGGCTATTACAGCAGGTATGTTATTGGACAACCCACTAGAAATTTCACAAGATCAATGAAGTTGGAAGATAAAGAAGAACTTTCCTAGCCTCTTTTATTATTCCTAGGTGATCTTTTTTATGTTGTTAAGGGGGAAAAGGCAAATCTTATGCTCTTACACTCTATCTTAGCACTGCCTCCCTTCCCTATTAAATTTCTCCCATATCTTATATCGTATTATATCATATATATCATATATATCATATCATATCATATCATTTACCGCCACCCTTGAGGAATGTAAACTCCATGAGGGCAGGGTTTTTACACTAATGTATTCCCAGTGCCTAGAACAGAACTTAGCACATAGTAGGTGCCCAATAAATATTTGTTGAATTAATGAGTTTTCCTTAGTTGGATAATTAGAGTTAGCAGAAGGCAATTTAAACCTTCAAAACAAAGAGATTTCACAAGAAATAAAAAATACTTCTGCTCAGAAATTGGATTTCTCTTACTTTAGAAGCACACATTTTTATAAGTTGTGGTTTCCTTTATAGGGTTATTTTGATAACAGTAATTATTTGATCCTACTTCACTGAAAATTTGTGAATTCATTTTTTAAAATTTTGGAAAATATTTTTTGGGGGGGCCGCTATGCTGGAAAAATAATTGACTCTCTGTTTTGTTTCTTATTAAAAATACAGTACTAATCACCCAAATCCAGGTAGCTGTCTCATCCATTGTCATCTGTTCTCCTGCTAAAGACATTCTATGCTCTATACTCCTATTGAACAATAGGATCATTCTGAAAAATTTGCATACTGGCAATCAAACCATTTTGCAAACAGTAACGCAGATTCCAGTGATAAGATGAGTGAGCAGGATGAAGAACACCTTAAAGATCACCTGCCACACTTGTGTTTGAGGTGCTCAATGGCTGTTTACCCCAAGTGCCATCTGGCTCTACAGATATAATAACAATTATTCCATCGAGGTGTGTAGCTCCCTAAATCATATTAATATACAATGATTTCACTCGTCTTAGAGGAGTTGATGTCTTTGTGTGCTCCCATTTAACCTGGGTAATACGCTAAAACAAGTCTGCCTCATCATTAAGAATTGATTTTTTATTTATGTGAATGTCACTGGCAATCCCATGATATCCCTTTGTAATTCAGTTGAACAGGACTGCATACTATCATTAATCTATTTTTATGGCATATCTTTAAAAATTTGCAACATCTTGCTACATTTGGATATTTATATAGAGATTTGTGTTCCCGCAGAAAGCTGTTGTTAGCTTTGGAGATCCATTTCATACAGCAATAGGGCAAGTATCTAATATAGTTCATTAGCTATCTTATATCAGATAAGGGCATATTTCCTTAAATTATTTAACCTTGGTAGAACCTACTAAGATCATATAAATTACAAATACACTAATGAAAATCATTAGTTAGCCTATTCAAAAAAAAAACCCAACAGGCATAAAATGAAAACATTTTAAAATCAGTCCTTTAAAACATGGAAACATGTTTTAAAAATAAGTTGGTGAATTTACCACGATCACCCATTTTTTAATGTTGTCATTTGTCACTTATTTGGATATTGACATCAACAAACTATTCGATATGCTAATATTTGTAAAAGAAAAAGTCACATTGCTTTTTTCTGGCCAATTCAAAAATCTGATTTTAAAAGTTATAGTTATAATTATTTATAAATGTGCTTTAATGACTTTTGCTAATTTAAAAAATATTACAATAAAAACAATAAGCAGTAATAAAGAGAAAAATCAATATTTTAAAATACTGGGAACAAACACTACACAGCAAAAATAACACTTTAAATCTAGTTTTCCAAGAGTGCTTACAGGATCATTAAATAATTAGCTCATGGGCGCCTGGGTGGCTCAGTTGGTTGAGCGACTGCCTTCGGCTCAGGTCATGATCCTGGAGTCCCTGGATCGAGTCCCGCATCGGGCTCCCTGCTCGGTAGGGAGTCTGCTTCTCCCTCTGACCCTCCCCCCTCTCATGCTCTCTCTATCTCATTCTCTCTCTCAAATAAATAAATCTTTAAAAAAAAATAATTAGCTCATGAGGAAGTTTTTCAGAACACTGTTCAGACTTAGATATGTATTATAGCTTGAACCTGCTTAGAAAGCAATAGTGAACTTCTTCCAAAAATCACAAAATTTGGGGTGTGGAGGGATTATGTTTTATTATATATGAGGTTATTGCCCATTTTATTCTGCTATTTAAAGGCAGTATTGATTTTATGCTATTGAGAATTTATCATATGCAATTAGCGATAAAGCAACTCATAAGGAAATTGCACAAGTTTCAGGACATTTGAAGAAATGAGGCAACACTTCTTCAAATCTAAAGGATTTTGTAGAAAAGTGTTACTGCAAGCTATAAACTACTTTAAGATTCTTGGCCTAGAAAAGTTTCTTGTGCATTGCATGGATTATTTAGACAATTAAAAGAAAAAAAGAACACTGGGGGAAATTAATTTTTCTAACTTGTTATGTCCTAAAACTTAATTAAGGGCTTAAACTTAAGAAACACAATCCTAAAAATCTACATGTGAGTTAGAAGTGTGAAATCAATGTAGTTTTCAATGTAATCCACTAATAACCATATTATTTAAACTGTAATTTTTATAAATATGTTTCCTAAGAGCTGTGTAAATTATCTCCTTTATGCACTACACACATTATAAATAACAAAGAAGCAACTATGTGCTTTTGGATTCAATAATAAATACATTAAATGTTCAGATATTTTCACTAAAGATAGGTCCACAAAGAAGCTGGGGACATTTTTCTGTACTCTTCAGAACTATGTATGGTGAACAATTATCAGGAATAATATACATGTCAGTTTTTGAGTACAGTATTGCTTCTAAACATTATTAAAAATCACTCCACAAAGGTGACAAAAGGTGGATTAATCACCTAAATGCCTATAAATTGAGATTTAAGGTCAGAGATATTTCCTTCACTCACCCTGTTGTCTCACATGGGGTTGGTTGGTCACACATCATACCCTGGTTCATATAAGTATGCACTGTGGTTCAGAGTTAATACTGGGGATTTGGTTTATGGGGCTCATAAGTCAGATTTTTTTTTCTTTTTTCTTTTCAAGTTGTTTTTTTAATCTATATAAAATTTTTTTATTATGTTATGTTAATCACCATACATTACATCATTAGTTTTTGATGTAGTGTTCTAGGATTCATTGTTTGCATATAACACCCAGTGCTCCATGCAGAACGTGCCCTCTTTAATACCCATCACCAGGCTAACCCATCCTCCCACCCCCCCTCCCCTCTAGAACCCTCAGTTTGTTTCTCAGAGTCCATAGTCTCTCACGAATCACAAGTCAGATTTTAAAACATAATAATGGTAGCATCTACGATACTATTCTAATGAATCTAATGCTTTATTTCCATTTAAATAATTCCTTATTTCAGGAATGAGCCAAGTAAAGAGGGAACATGGAGTCAGTCTGAAATCTACTTCAGGGCTCATCTCAATCGGGTGAACAGTGAATGCTCTGACAATGACATTCACAATAGCATCGCTGCTGGGTATTGCTATAATTTGCTCTCTATGATTGTCCCTTTAAACAAAAAGCTCTGCACTCAGCATGCAAAGAAGTTAGAAGTGGGGAAAGGAGGGGGAACCACACATATAAGAGGAGAGAGAGGAAAAAACTGCAGATCAATCATTTATAATTAACAAAAATCCGATTGGTGCTTTAAATAGAGATCAATGTGTTCCAGGCTGCCTGGATTGTGGGGATGTATTCACCTTCTCGTAACTCTCCAAGCAAGCTGTCACACCTACAGAATCACCATTTGTTTTCTTAACAAAGCTTCAGGGGGCGCCAGGCTCTCATTGAAATTTCATTAATCTAATGGAGTAAAGTCCTATAGAAAAAAATCAAATTCTCGTTGGACGAGATGCTACCTGGGAAAGATAACCTCTGTTTGAACTCTCAGACTCGGATCGCTCTGCTATTAGTCTGAGGAAACAGACAGCAACAACGCTGATTACAGCCACCGGCCTCAACAATTTTTTTTTCTAACTAGCAATTTCGAGTGCAAGTGCCACAGTGTCAGCTAAAGAAACACAACTGTGGGTTTTCTGCAGAGTGAAATGGTTCTGAAATGTCACTGAATAGCTCACAAAGGACGCCAATCTACGACAACAGAGACATAAGCATATAGGAGAAAGGGCCCACACATCCTCCTTTCAAAGGTATGTTGCTTACATGCATGTAATTTGTGAAACACACAGCTATTCGATTCAGGGTTTTCACAGAAGTCTAACCAAAATCTGTTTGGAAAGCAATGATGAGATTCTTCCAAAAGTCACTGAATTTGGGGTGTGGGGAGATTATGATATGTTTTACACATAAATAGATATCCTACCTAGTGGATGATAGCCTTCAAGTTTCCAAGACATCAATTATAATTGTTACTTGGTGATCATATTTCATTATCACCTCCACGTAAGCTGATATACAAGTTTGCAAACGTGGCCCATATGTTTACACGGCAATATGCAGTAGCAACAGGACCTCTGAGAGGAAAATATGAAATGTCGACTCCTCAAAATTCCTTCCAGGAATGTCCCCATGGCTCATCTGACCCTCACATGGCAAAAGTATAGGATGGTAGGCATGTATGAGATAAAAGGGCCAACGTGACTAAGGTTGTGTCTATCACCAACTAAAATAGCTTCTCTGTGTTTAGTTTTTCCCTACTTAAATGTCTATTTAAAAATAATTAAATGACTAATAGAACGGTGGTTTTAGTTACCCTGTACAAGAGTCCAAAGAGAAAATGAAACAACCTGTAGAAAGTTCTCCGTTAGACTCCTGTGTGAACATTATGCTTCGTAAGCAGCGACTGGGCAAAGGGAAGTAGACTTAATCAGGCAACATCACGGTCAGGTTCAGCACTGCTTTCTGATTCTGAACACTCCTAAATTTGCAAGCAGACATGCAAACCTTATTTGTGTTAAAGGAGAAAACTAGTCTTACTTTAAAGTAAAAAAGAAATAAGGAATTTGGATGAAAATGACAACTTTGTATTTACTTTAAAAAAACACAAAGATTTTAAAAATTGTGGCATATAATAAGGAGAAAGAAGCAATACTTTGAAAAAAACAAAAGGAAGATCATGACATCCTAAGTAAGCGATGGAGATAACTGAAAAAATCTTGAATCCGTCTGTTAGATAATATTTTTCTGTTACAATAAACTTGCTGTTTTCACCTAGGTCACATAAAGCTTACTGCAGGTCAGGAAATGTCTTCTGTCTCCAAAGCATCTGACAGGAGTGAGTCACTTCCTATGATTTATTTTTTCCATTTCTCTGTTTATAGGTAGATATTTTTCTACTTGGGATAGATTTAATATTTTTTCTTTTGGTCTAAATTTATTCATAAAGACTTATCTTATTTTCATATATAATTCCTTTAATTTCCTGTCTGAGATCCACCTGTAGAATTATACTTCCTGCTCTCTATCTACATCCTGTTTAAAGATGCCACTGAAAGTATATCAATTTTTTATTCTAGGCAATAGGAAAATGGGTAAATAACACATTTATGTGTCCACATGTATGTACTGTTTATAGGAAACATATATGTTGTATACAAATCTATAAACACAAAAAATTTAGTTTACTCAAGTTTGGATTATTAAAATTGATCCTGGGAACAAAATAATACACCTTTCTAGGCATTCATCCTTACTATAGAGAGGGAGAAAGAAAGATTGTGAGAGGGAGACACACACATTCAGATGAGCCTTCAGGGAATTGTATGAACTTTTGAACCAGAGGCGGAGAGCCAGAGCCCAGCCTGTTCCCACTTTAATAAACATTTTTTTTCTTCAATTAATTAAGGTTTGGGAAGGAAAAAAAAAAACCACAGAAGAGAAGTAATTTAGCATGCGATGCATACTTTACAGATGGATCCTACCTTCGGATGCTTATTAAATCTATGCATGATTGCGCTGGAGAAAATTAATTGCATTGTTTCTCACTATTCAAAAGGGGGTTGCAAACAGTTCAAAAACAAAAAGGAAAATGAAGCAAGGTTGTTGTTGTTGTTTAAAAAAAAAAAACAACAAAACAGCTACAGTATAAAAAGAATACATCCAAAGTTCTAAAACAAGGAATACTCACAACTGGCGTAAGAGCACAAAAGGTTCTTTAAAAATTTTTGATATTTCAAAATTAACTGTGCTAACAGAATACATATATCTACTTTAAGTTTACAAATGTTCTGGCCTAACTGAAATTTTCTATCCAGTGGCGTTTGAACTATTCAATTAAGTGGTGTGTTTTTGTTCAGATCCTACTGTGAAGAAAGATTTACATGGGCAGCTGGGAGTACACGCTGGCACCCATTCACTGTATCTTGGTTAGCTGGTATTCTCTCCATTCCAGTCTTTAGGAAAAGTGATAAATTCCTAATTTGGGGGGGATATAAAATATTATTATAAAGTATTCAGAATATAGGTAATATTTTACATTGTATCAGCCTTGATTATTTAAAAGGAACAAGCTTCAGAAATTCAAGCATTTTTGCCTTTCCTGAAGTCCTGCTAGTAGAAATTGAACTGTAACCTCTCTCTTAGACTATCCTGAAAATGACCTTCATCAAACTTGAAAGGACCACTCTCTGTCTAGGGAGCTAGAAGAGCCATTAATTTTCCTAACTCACTCTTTTCCAGATTAAAAAAAAAAATCCTTGTGTTCCTTCATTACAGATGCTCCTTTGGATATGACCCACACTGTTGTTGACTTGACTAAGAACATTTCGCTTAAGAACTTCTAAACTTATTTGATTCCATGACTCTAATAGGTGGCGGTTTTATTTTATTCTTCCTCCCACTCCAAATCTATCAATCAGTCTCTCTAATACCCAGTAAACATGTGTAATTATTCTGAAATATTTATCATGACACAAATTTTGCTAAGAGTAACAAACTAAGGACATACCATAAATAAATGGATCTGTCCTATCTACAACAGAGTTTATAAGATATGGATAAAAATATAGATATATTAACGTCAGGATTCGTTTATATGGTGTCTTTCACAAGCAGATCTCAAAGAACAACATAAATGACCTTATAAGTAGTTACAGATATCATCAACCCCTAGTTAGGATGGGGCAAAAACAAGATCATATGGTGAGACAGGTAGAGCTAAAACTTTAAGGCAAGTATTCAACCTCTATCCCCTTGCTTTACTTTTAAAAATCAGATTTACTATCCTATTAGAACAACAACTAATTAAAAGTAGAATCTTATTAACAATCAAAAACATCTGGTTCAGTCCAGGCACTACTCAGAAGAGAAAAATCCATGCTGCTATGAGAAATTCAGGTCAAAACTGAGCCTATGGCTTGTGCTGCTAGTCTTTCTAAATGTGACATAAAATGAGTAGTACCTATTTTATTGGTTATTTAAAAGAACAAACAAGACTATATGGGACTGGACCTATATAACTTTACCATTACAAAAACAGTTTAACTTAGGTATTAAAACAGGGCCAGCTTCAGAAATTTTGGCAGTCTTACTTAAGCCAAACCACACTGATAGTTATAAAATGCCTGAATAATAAAGATGGGAAGGGAGATTTCTTAGTTCAAGGCACCTGAACTTATTTCCCTGCCCAGAAAGATCTCTTCTGTTTGCTGCACTCCAACCTTGAGCAGCTACCCCCACAGGGTAACTGTAGCATATGCTTGCATATTTGACCTGTCTCTCTATTCCAGATTCTCTCAGATGATCCAACATTTACCTTTTGAGGTTCCCTTGCAATTGACACAACCCCTATCCTCCTCAAATATGGAGTATTGCAAAGCAAAGTCCTATATGTCATCCCTAACTATAGGTCATCTAAAGTGCTGGGACTTCCTCTGTATAGAACCTGTCACATTAGGGAACTTTATAATCTTTCTGCAAAAGTTCCAAAAGGAGCACCAGTAAGCAACTAGTCAGAACCTGCTAGCAAGGCAGTTTTGGTAGCATGGATGACTCAGGCTCTGCTTGGAACAATTCACATTGAGTATGTGAAAAGGTTATCAAAATCAAGATACCAAAAGTGCAAAATAATTCTAGAAAAGTAGATGATTAAATTCGCTTTAAGGAATCCAAGGGTTTAGAATAAGTTTTGAATTTTGAGATACTTAGTGTAAAAATAAGAAGAATTAAAAGATAAAACTGTAAAACTCCTAAATGACTTAATCTTTATTTTATATTTCTTACACACCTTACAATGAATGAGTACACTATTTTCCTGGAGCAAAGAGCTCACTGATGACTAGGGAATTAGATTCAAGACACTATACTTCGATTTAGCAAATCTCTGTATTCATTTATTACATGGGATCCTGTTTTCTCCAAGGAGTTAAACTCCCTCTATAAGGTAAAGAGCTTAATCACTCTGGGATGAGATATTTTTTCTATTTTCCAATGCAATTACTCTTTGTCTTAAATCTAATTGAATTCACTTTCCATGTTAGTGGGGGAAGGGAGGTGGGTAGGAGAGATGCAGCATATGTTAGAAGATAAATAGTGTAAATTGTAGACTTTTGATATAGAGGATTTCTCTTTAAAGACAAAAAACTGTGACCTGGCAAAAATATTTAAACATTCAGTGGTGTGGTGGGGGTAGGGGGAGATTTTGGCTGTTAGGAACCGGATTTGGGGTATGGAGAACATCAGGGACATTGCATAAGGAACATTCATATTTATAATTTATAAAGTACCTTGAGAGTCTCTGGATAAAAAGCACCATATAAATATGAGCATTTTCACTTCCTGTAGGTGATCACAGATTGTTGACATCTCAGCATAAACATATTTCAGTAGTCAAAGGGATAGAAACTCTTATGTGGATTTGGTTTTTCTGCCATTTTCTCTTCCCCAAGTTGACATACACAATGGAGCACGTCCTTGTTGGCTGGCTCTTTTCCCGTTTTTAAAGTTCCTGTCTCTCTCCTGTCTTTGTGGTGTCAGTGTACTATCCAGCATTTGCCTTTGTACTCATAAGCTTTATTATTGAAGGAAACAAACATTTATCTTGGATCTATCTGGTATAGTGTTTTCCACCCTCAGTATTTCTGGTGTCTAAGGGAGGAAATCCTCCAGGTACCATGGGAAAGGGGAGAGGGGGCGGCACTCACTCTGTAGCACATTAAGAAACACCGTAGAACAAGAGACTGTTCTTATCTCAAGGTTCTTTGAAGGTTTTTAGGATCTGATATAATTTGAGTCTGAACCACACAATCACATTTTTTTGCGGGGGAGGGGGGTGTTCAATTTGACAAACACTTACTGAATGTCTAATATATGCTGAGACCTGTGAGATACATAAAAATAATTAAGACACAACCCCTGCCCTCTGGAGCTCACAATCTATTGGAGAAGCCAGCACATGTAAGTACTATAATGCAAGGCACGTGGTGGTAACAGCTATAATAGAGGCATTGATCAAGTAAAATGCAAGACAGGGAGATGTTGAGTCCAAGTTGGGGCAACTAGAAAGCTATGTTGAGAAGAGTTTGAGCAGAGCCTTGAAGGATTAGTGGAATGTGGGTGGCTAGAGAGGTTGCGAAAGGCATTCCAGGCGGAAGGCACAGGGCTGGATTTAGGGAATGATAAACAATTCCATAAGGCCAGAGTTTAGGGCATGAGTTTCAAATGTAGGAGGTAAGAGGAAAGGTTTCGAAATACAATGCATATTTCAGATTGTGATTTCAAATCCTCCTCAAAATAAGCGGAGATGATGAAGCTGCAGTGTAACCAAACAACAGTTTTTAACAATGAGTACTCCTAGGGACGCCTGGGTGGCTCAGTCGGTTAAGCATCTGCCTTTGGCTTGTGTCATGATCCCAGGGTCCTGGGATGGAGTCCTGCATCGGGCTCCTTGCTCAGCGGGGAGCCTGTTTCTCCCTCTCCCTGCCACTCCCCTTGCTTATACTCTCACATGCTCTCTCTTTCTGGCAAATAAATAAATAAAAAATCTTAAAATAAAACAAAACAAAATAATGAGTGCTCCTAGCCTGTTATTCCCCGTGTGCTCAAGAGGTTCTGGCTTCACTGGCTCAGCCCCCATCCAAGGAGGGCTCTGCCATCCTCGGACAAGTGTCTTGGCATTTTGTGATGCAGTATGGGGAGAAGAAGGAGAAAGAGATAGGAGTTTGAAAGGGCAGAGGAGTTCACTTGGATCGATAGTGAAGGACAAAGAACAAAGAAGCACTCTCTACCCTGTATGGCTGAGGATCCGGAGAGACAGGGCAGAATGGCATGTTTGAGAAAGTTCTGGGACAGAAGAGCAAGAGGTTCCGGGGAGTGGTGGGGATTTTGAGGAGGGGAAGTTGCCTTGTAAAAAATACTAAAGGTATTTTTGAGAACTGAAGTGCTTACTCTTATTGTGCTTCTGTGGATGTGACACGTCTTCAGGACTGGGTCCTGGTGTCAACAAGGATGATAGGTAAGCAAAGATTCAGGACAGCTCAGCGAGTGATCATATGTGATTTTCCATGGACGGGAGGCTATGGCTCCCATTATACCAGGAGAGAGAAAGATGAGGGCTGAGCCTGAAAATGAAGTTGGACCAGTAGCTTTTACCATTTCATACCTCCATGAATTCTCCATTTAATGTTGAATACATTGAGATGGTTCTCACTGTACATTATTTACTGCTTAGCAGTAATTCTTATCTTCTTGACTATCATACTTATTTGGGAAGTTTGGCTGCCCTAAACTTCTACTCTCCATTTTCCCCAAGCCCTGGGCCAATCCCTACCCCATGCTCTTTACTGTCAGCACATGGCTTTGCCCTCCCCTCCCTTCAAGTAAAAACATCTCTGCATCTTTACCCCCTTCTATCCTTGAGCTCTAAGAAGTGAGTGCTTTGCCTTTTAGCTAAGGCTGATTCTTGAATTGTATATCCAATGCACTTCCACCTTTTTCAGGACTTGATTCTACCCATTATCTTCTCTCTCTTTCCCATTTGCTGGAAAATCAGCTCAAATTTACCCTTTCCTACAACAAAAACAAGACAACCAAAAAAGTTCCTCTTCCCTGCTATGATTTACCCCAAATTTTATTTTATTTTATTTTTTAAAGATTTTATTTATTTATTTGAGAGAGAATGAGAGAGAGCACATGAGAGGGGGGAGGGTCAGAGGGAGAAGCAGACTCCCTGCTGAGCAGGGAGCCCGATGCGGGACTCGATCCAGAGACTCCAGGATCATGACGTGAGCCAAAGGCAGTCGCTTAACCAACTGAGCCACCCAGGCGCCCTACCCCAAATTTTAAAAGCAGTGTAAACCACTCTCTAGTTTCTCACCTCTCACTCACTTCTGAATCCCTAAAACCAGGCTGTTCCCTTCACCAGTCTACTGAAACTACTTCTTGAAAGAGTAGCAAATAACTTCTTGTTTTGTTTCCCATCTATTCCCACCATCCTTGTCCTCTAGGCCCATATCTAAAAGCTTATGAACATGAAGGGGGTATTGTTAATTACTTATATAATCCCTCAACACCCAGCATTATGCTTTGCATGTGGTAGAGATCCCATGAATATTTGAATTGAATCTGAATTTCTTCAGCCTTCCTCATGGCCCCATGACTGCTGATCTTCTTCTACCATATTAGGAACCTAGCAATGGTTTCAGATGTTACAGCTGGTATCAGGGCATGTAGCTTTCGCTAATAAGTTTAGAGAATTAAAAAACATCTCATCCTCAGTTGTTGACAACAAAATTATTTTAAACTCCCATTTACCAGAAAGTATGGTGAAGATTGTGTTATATTTATTTTGTTGCTAAAATATACAAAACCAAAAATAGATACCCAACATGAAATGTATATCATGATGATCAATGGTATTGATCAGCAATTCAAAAATGACGAATTCAAGACACACTGGCTTGCCAAACTTATCAAGTGGCCTCTTGTTGACACAAACATAAACTACATTGTAATATCTTGTTTTATTCAATAAGCTATATTTCTTGAGAATTTTCCCAGGAAGTTCTACAGGTGGCTGAGACACGATAAATACTAAAACATAACCAGGAATTGAGCCAGTCACAATAAATAAATAAATAAATAAATAAATAAATAAATAAATAAATAAATAAATTTTTAAACTAGGCTCCATGCCCATTGTGGAGCCCAGTATGGGGCTTGAACTCAGACCCTGAGATCAAGACCTAAGCTGAGATCAAGAGTCAGATGCTTGATCTTGGGGTTGTGATCGAGCTCCATATTGGGCTCCACGTTCAGCAGGGAGTCCGCTTAAGGATTTTCTCTCTCTGTCTCCCCCCTGCTCGTGCTCTCTCTCTCTCTCAAATAAATAAATAAATCTTTTAAAAAAATATGCTTCTTTTCTGTGGAAGGTACAAGAACACATATTCTTGCTTGAAATCCAAATGTGTAAAGATAATCAGTGGGATGTAGGAACTCTTTTTTACTTCTACATTTCCCTTAGGTGTTTTATATTGCTATGGAATTTTACTAACAGGACATGGAAGCTTCTTCTCCCATCTCTCACAAACTCCTCCATTTCAATGAGATCCTTTAGGACTGGTGAGGAACAGCTCAAGTGTCACATGACTTCTTCATACATGCTCATCCTGGGGTTACCCTGCCACTTCTCTACCCTACACTGCTGCCCAGCTTATTGTAAGTCACGGGAAATGCCCAAGAAAGCCAGCAATACTGACTTGTTACAGTTGTTTACTTGTAGCCTTCCTTTAGCCTATCCACCAAAAATGTAAAGAATCCATGAGTTTCTGCGTGGCATTCTAATGCTAAGTCAAAATCCATCCTCTTTGCCATGGTTTGGTTCAACAGGTCAGGTCAACAGACACTCCGGGAGTACTTATCCTGTGACAGGCATCATGCTAAGCCTTCAAGGAACCCGAGTCCAGTGGGAATAGAGATTTATAAACACGGAATTCCAATATAATGTTGGCAGTGATTTGAAAAAGTCAAATCACAGGGACTGAAAAAAAAAAGAACGAACCATGTTTGGGGCAATTCTATATTTTAAGATACAATTTAAAGAATTTTTTTTTTATGAGAGAGAGAGAGAGAGAGCTCGAGTGAGAGCATGAGCAGGGGGTAGGGTCAGAGGGAGAGGGAGAAACAGACTCCTTGCTAAGCAGGGAGCCCCCTAATGCAGGGCTTGATCTCAGGATCCCGGGATCATAACCTGAGCCAAAGGCAGATGCTTCACTAACTGAGCCACCCAGGTGCCCCTTAAGATACAACCTAAAATTTAAATTAAATTAATTAAATTTAATTAAAAACCTAAATTTTATCTTAAAATTTAGAATTGCCCAAATTTAAAACTTAAAATTTGTGTTTGAAGATTACTTAAATGTTAACAAAATAAATAAATAAATAAGTACAAAGTAAAAGGGAAAAAAAAAACCATTAACAAGTCACTGAACAGATTCCTTTCAAACTAAAGCTCCTTAAAGGCAGTAAACATTTTATTCAACAGTAGAAGGGGCAAAGAAATATTAGAGAATCTTGCTACAACCAGCAACTTAAAATTTATCTTTTGGTTATGCTAAGAAGTTACCAGACAGTGGGCGATCCAGTGTCACTATCCTCTGACACTGTTGTAGGGAAGGGAATCTTTTTATTATAATACTGTTTTCTTTTTTTAAGGCCCTCCTTTCCTAGATAAAATCCCATTTATCTCAACCCCTTCAAATAACCTGTGAACAGTCTTTACATGAATGTCTATGTAATCCGTCAAATAATGCTCCGCAGTCTTAGAAATATAAATAGGTGAACATTTTGCTCCTACAGAGCACTTTATTCATCTGGTTTCACTACAGCTCTATGACCCAAGTTGTTGAGTGAGTACTCCAAGACCATATTGAACACACATAAAGGGGGCAGACTTTTAAGGCAGAATGTTTTCCTTCATGTACCTCCAATTTTGTGGCTATAGAACCATCTTAAGTCAAAAAAACTCCATATGTGTTAATAGTTTTCTGACAAAAATGTCTGTAGAAGATACAGGCTTGGGAAAAACCTTTGAAAATTTGACTCCAATGGCTATTCTGATAATGAAATACAGTCCTCTGAATTTATCATACCTAGGACATATAGAAGGTTATTAGATAATAAGGGGATATTTCCTTGCTGTCTATGAAATAAATTGCCAGTGCTTGGGAAGCTACAAGGCATACAGCTCAGTGGACTATTCAGGAGTTTGAACACTGAGGTTGTAACTGGGGATAATATGTAGGAACATCATGATATACGAGATCTTTAATATTTTGTTTTTATCACATCACCTCAACAGACACTAAGGAAACAGAAGCAAACTCTGGAATGACTGTGAGTTTTAAAGCGGAAAAAAAAAAAAAAGAGTTTTAAATTCACAACCAGCTGTATTACTTGATTTTAAAAGAAGCGATGATTTGCTACATCTATCAGAATACCAAGTATTATGCAACTAAAGCAGTTATGAGTTAAGCATATGGACCTCTGCAAGACACTTATTTTAGGTAATAAGGACATTTATAGGAATTCTCACATATACATCTTTTGGAAAATGAAACTTTTAGATACAAAGAAAAGACGTCTCTAACCTTTCCAGTTCCTGGTTTTATCATAAAATGAAGATAAAGACATTTTGGAAAGGGTTCCTTTGAACATTACAATAATAGCTAGGAGAATAGAAAACAATCTACATGAGTGAAAAATAAGTGCCTGGGAAAAGGACTGGAGGTCCTTACCTTCAGCTGCAGAGGTGATGTAGAAGTTGTAGAAGGTAGAGTAGCATTATGTAGAAGACAAAGACAAGCTCATCGTTATTTCTAAAGAGTGGAGAAGTGGGCTTCCACTGCATCATAAGGAACTCAGGCTAGATATTAGGACGACAATCCCGATAGGAATAGCCATTAACATAAAATGGCTTGTTAAAGGAGATAATGAAATCTCTTTCTAGAAATATCAATTAAATGAAGATAATTCTTCATCCTTCTGAGATAGTTTAGATATAGTCTTTCCAAAGGAAAGGAATGGGCAGGCTTGTTTTCCAAGGTGGCTTTCAATTCTTTAATTACAAAGCATTGAATCCAAAATGGTTACCCTATTTTTGGAGTTAGAAAATCATTGAATTTAAAGTTTTTTGAAGAGTAATAGCTTTAGAGACCATCTAGTTCAACTTCTTATTCTGTACATTGAGAGACATACAAAGGCAGGAGATAGGTTAGCAAACTATGACCCATGGGCCAAAATCTCACTGACGCTTTCTTTTTATAGGGCCTGCAAACTTAAGAGTGTTCTTTTGGTTTTCAGCTTTTTTTTTTTTTTTTACATTTTTTTGAATGGCTGGGTAAAAAATTAAAATAATAATATTTCATGCTAAGTGAAAATTATATGGAATTCAAATTTCAGTGTCTATAAAAAAAGTCTTAGTGGAATACAGCCACATTCATTTATCTACATGTTACAACATCTACATATTATCTATGGCACATTTGCCAGTCTAGAGACTGTATGGTCCAAAAATCCTAAGATACCATATGGCACTTTTCAGAATAAGTTTGCTGACCCTTGGTGCAGGCTTGTGAAGCACATAAGCTCTAAAGCTAGACTCCCCACCTGGGTGTGATCCCGGAAAAGATGGCATGCCTCAGGTTCCTGATCTGTAAACTGGGGACAGTAATGGTACTTACCTGATAGGGTTGTTGTAAGAATGAAGTGAAGGTGCTTCAAACACCAGGGCCTGGTAGAGCAAGAATTCCGTTAACTGTGTTCGGTATTCTTATTATTACACATGAAGAAACTGGCCCAAAGCAAACTGGGAGAATTTCTTGATTCTCCTTGCCTACACTGGGTTGGTTGTCTTTTTTATTTTCTATATTGCCTGACAAGGAAAAACATTCTTGTGACGTTTTAGTTGCTGTTTTTAAACTACCTCAAGGCCACTGTAAATGAGAACTTCAGTTTCATCAGACTGGTCTCCTATCAATCCTGTGACCTATAGTTGCCCAAAGGCAACTTTTGGAACATTTGAGATTTTCAGGTCTTTACCTCAAACTTCTAGAAATCAAGATTTTCTTTACGCTTTCTAAAAAGGACACTCCAAGTCGCTTACAACTCAAAACTGATGAGTCTGGATTTTTTTCAATATTTACAGCAAAAACTTCAGAAACAAAGTACCGAGGCAGGCATACAGATGCCAGGATCTGAATGACCGCAGATTATTCCATGAGCATTGAGGATATTTCTTATTCTCGGTAAAACCTCTTAAACCGAGTAGGATGTCTGTTTACTAGCCCTGGACAACCACCCTTTTTGAAGTTTTGTTCATAAGAAGTCTTTCTTCATTAAATCCATTCCCAAATAGTCATTTCATTACGCCATGTTTCCTTGTCAGGTGGTATACAATTTTAAACAATTACATATTTGTCACTGCTGTCTAATTCTGCTCCAGTTTTTTCTCTTTCTATGTCATACTTCCCATCTTGCAACAAAACTGGAATTCCTTAGGACCAGGCACACACCATTTTTTTTGGTATCACCTCACACTACTTAGTTGAAGTTTTTTATGTAGTAGGCTCTCGACAAATGCATCTTGCATTAATAAAAGAACAGCCACAAATACCTCCAATGAACAGAATTTTAACCTTAGAGATGAATAAAATAATACTTCTATACTACCACCAAGATTGTGGAAATGATAATTTGTTAGTACATGGATTTAAAGATCAATTATAAAAATTAAAACAGATCAGAAGTATAAAAGTACCTTAATTAAAATGAAGACTACAACCCACAATAGAAAGATTAACTCTAGATCCTTAATGCTTACTCCTTTCAGATACTTTAGCTCTATGACACTGGAAAACATTAGATGTGATGTGGATATTGTGGCCATTGGTAAAATCTTATCTATTTTTTAAAAATCCGGCCATAAAGGATTATGTTGAAATCCCACACCAGCATAATTTTCATCTGCATGTATAATATACCGATAGCAACATTACTTAATATATGAGTATGTGAAGTATATTTTATTATAACAGTAGACAAGCAAACTGAATGTGTCCCAGGAAGGGGTCTTTTCCATTAACTTTTATAAAGGCTTTCATTTCAAACTTTCATTAACATCTGAGAAGCAAGCTGAAAAAGCTTTGCTTAGAGCTTGGGTTAGGGGCAAAATGCATTTTGGCAAAACTATTCCAAGATTACACTGACTGGCTGTGCTAGAATATACTAATTTGTTTTGTTTTGTTTTGTTTTGTTTGGAGTGTGGAGAAAAGAGAGAGAAAGGGAGAGAGGAGTCATGGACCCTACTTTATGGTTGCCATGGAGGCAAGGTCAGCCTTCCACACTTGGATCTACCAGCAGAGTTCAGACAGGTCAACGTGTGACCGGCTCAGGCCCTGGGGTTAAAAGTTCAAGCAGCGATGGAAAAACCAATATGTCCACGCAGAGTATGCTGTACAATTTATTTCAATTTACATCAAGCCATGCATATAAAATTTAGATAAATTCCATTCAAATCTGATGTTGCCTGACACACAATGTATGCAAACAGATGTCTGTGGGGCTTTTTCTGTGCTTTAGAAAACAACATTAAATTTAAAAATATGTCTCTGGGATTTCTTTATTGAATTACAAAATGAACATAATTTTAACTTAAATGTTTTCATTCTTTCTTCCAATTTTTTTTTTGTGGGGTCTTAATAATTTCTCGGTTCTCAATCTACTCTATGTCATATTAAAGAGGATAATGTATATTTACAACTACAGCTTCACTGTTATTGTAGTTATAGATTCTATTTATATCCCTTACCACTTTCTGCAAATATTTAGTGATTGATATTTCTGATTTATCTCTGGCTTCTACCCTCATCTCCTTTACTTTCTACAAGGAACAGAGCAAGGGTTCTGGAGGCTGCTGGGTCATCTTCCAGCCACAAGGTGGCTCCCCCCACCCCTTCTGTCGAGCCAACAGGGCGCACACCTTTGCTGAGTCCTGCTGGCAGACTAGGATTCAGAGGCTAATTATGACCCCTAAATACCATTATTTTCACTGTGAATTGAATGGATAACAACCCAGGCCCTGGTACAGTAAGATACAATACAAAATTGGTCTTCATAAAGAGGAGAAAGAAAAAGATTTTCGTGTTCTGCCTGATTGCTCTTCACCTATCCTTTCAAGGGTACAACTCACTAACCTTAGAGTAAAAAAAGGAAAATAATGACACGCCCTAGAGGAACCCAATTTTGTGGCCAAAGAACAGTGACACAGAACAGAGAAGGCAAAATTTCAAGGAAAAGTATGCAACTTATTCTCACTCAAACTGGAGCCTGCTTTTGTAGTAGTAAAGAGATTTCAGTTTTCTGGTTCTGGTAACTTCCCCACAAGGAAGTTTTCATGAGGGCTTTGTAACACTTCCTTGCAGTCCTGCACCATGTCATAGATGAAGAGCAGGGATCTCTAATACTGCAAGGCTTTAAAAGGAATAGAAATATTACATATTTACTTCTTGCTGCTTAGGAAACAGGGTCTATATTTCACAAATGTGATTTTTACAGCGTACATCATAATTTTCTACAGATGAAGTAAGCATAAAGAGACAAATCATTCATCAGATTACATGGAAATTCTTTCCAAAAGTCTGAGTCCTAATTTCTCATGTTTTCCATTTTCTGTTCCAGGGAGAAGTGATTTGGGTAAGTTTCATTTTCCTCATCTGTGAAATGGAGATAAAAATAGGAACCTATTCCTCATAGGCTTTTTGTCAGGATTAAATGAGTTAATATATGTTAAGCACTTACAAGGTATTTAACAAGGGCTATATAAATGTTTGCTATTATTATTATTATTTATTTGAGCTCAGTACCTCCTCATTTGCAAGTATTTTGTGACACAAACATTTGAGACAAATGAACTTTCATGGATTTTTGTAAAGACATGGATATATCATTTTCTAGATATCTGAATATTCTGATCAGGAATAACTGATGTGTCTGGGTTTTTTCCTCCTCAAGAACTTAAAAATATATATATAAACATTTCTTCCCAATTCATGATATTACTTTCAATATGACATTAAAAAAATAAACTGCCGATTTCCAACTCTAAGGCTTGTTTCAGATATTACCTTGGCAAATGCATCATTTTACTTAAGCAAACAACCATAAGTGGTGGTTCTGATTACTTGGTTATAATGTGTATATTACACAAGTTTTAATTTTCATTTTTCACTATATTAAAAAAAAATCTCAGGCTCTCACTCATGCCAGAATGTAACTTTGTTAAGCCTCTTGTTAAACTTAGAGCATATGAGTCCCCTGCTTCTAAAGTAAATAAACAATTTTGAATTTCCTTGTAAGCACTGCCTTGACAATTCCCAAACACATTTTCTAAGGGTACAAATGGTATCCTTAATAAGGTGACCTACAATAATTCATCCGTGAGCAAAAGTTTATGTGGACATAAAATCCTGCAGTCACATAAATCCTTGTTTCTATAAGGAAGGGTCTTGAATACATAGATGTAAATATGTATGTATGTGTCAACACGTATGTATACATGTATGTCCACATATATGCCCTTCACATATATTACAAAAAGATGGAAATGCATATTTAGAGAGCAGGTGAGATAAGCAAATCCATTTGCAATAGCCAAGGAAAGGAGTAGGACATTTTCTAGTACCTGCTATACTGTCATGCAACCCTTTATTCTTTATTATCTCTGTCAGCTACTACTAGGCGCCTGGTAGACAAATGCTAGTTCTAGTCCTGACCATTTATTTCTATTTGGAATTATTTCAAGCCCAGCTCTTTTGAACTGCTTGAAAATGCTGTCCTGATGTGCTGGTCTCGCACTCTGGAGTGAGGGGAGGGGGAGAGGAATCCTTATGCAAAAACAATTTGGCACCTTTTTTTTTTTTTTTAAAGATTTTATTTATTTATTTGAGAGAGAGAGCAAGCACATGAGAGGGGGGAGGGTCAGAGGGAGAAGCAGACTCCCTGCCGAGCAGGGAGCCCGATGCGGGACTCGATGCGGGACTCGATGCGGGACTCGATGCGGGACTCGATGCGGGACTCGATGCGGGACTCGATCCAGGGACTCGATCCAGGGACTCCAGGATCATGACCTGAGCTGAAGGCAGTCGCTTAACCAACTGAGCCACCCAGGCGCCCGGCACCTTTTTAGAGGGAAGCTTGCCTTGGCTTTTGCACTTGCACAAATACAACTTCGAAAGACCCCTCTTCCATTCTGAACAATATGTATGTGTTACCAGCAGCAGTGTCTTTTGTTGCCAGAAGCAGTTTTTGCTGCATGCATCAACTTTCACTATATTCTTAGCAACTCTTTCTTTTATGCCAGTTTCAGACATCAGTTAACAGAACCCCTTAAAGAACAGATGTACTGAAGAAATGCATCAATTCGTTATTTGTTACAGTTTGGGGGTGTCTGTCCTGTGGGTTTTCTAGCCAAAGGCTTATATGTTTCCCAAGAGAAATTTACTTTCATGAGAGGAGAAAATTGAGGCAAATCACTGCTGTTAGACCCTGAAGTCAGAGACACTGGTTTGTTGTCCTTCTGTACATGCGAAGAAAAAAGCCCACAGTTACAGAAACAGTCGTGTTTCAATCCATCCCTCATTCTTCCCCAGTGTGAAAAATTACAGATGAAACCAAATTTTTCTCTGTCAATAGAATGTGTATGATTACAGCTGTTCATATTTTCACTCTAATGAAGGGCTGCACATTTAATTGTAAGATTTATTAGGTACTGTACATTGCTGTGTACATGCAAAACAGTTAATCGACATCTAAAATGCTGGTTGTTTATTCTGACATTAATGATCATATTTCTTAATTTGAAACAAAAAGCATTTGGGGAAAATGCATTTTGTTCCCTCCAAATAAGAAATTAATAAATTCAATGTAAGAAATAAAAAGGACTGGGGAAAAAATTATTGATTTATGTATGTGAGGCTGGGGAAAAAATAAAGATGCTTTAAAAAAAAAAGTCCATAATCCCCCATTCTGCTGGAAACAAGAGAGTTGACTGCCAGCTTTGTTTGATTTCACAGAGATCTCATACGAGGCTGGGTTCATAAACAGGTGAAATGATGGAGTTTATTGCAACGCACATCAACACTGAAACTAAATAACTGTGTTGCCATCTCAGTCCTGCTGTAAGACGGATGGTAAACTTGACCTGCCGCTGGTACTATCCGATTGCCATTTTTTATTCCCCCTTCGCCGCCCCCCCAGGCTGAGCCACGTTGAGTAAATGCATGTGCACGGTCAGGTCAGGCCCCGGGATCGGGTGAAACTCGGTTCACATTTGCATACAGGCGGAGCCTCACAATGAAAGCCCATCTGTTCCTGTCTCGGAGTACAAATCGAATGTCACCCAACTCACTGCAAACGACAGCAGCATGGCCATTAGATGGAGGAACACTCGGCTCAGGTTACGGATATGGAACTGCTGATTTGGGTTTAAATACCTGATAACTGAAGACTTTTCATTATATGTGAACAAAGAATGAACTTTGAACTGCTCAGAGATACCCTCTCCCCACGTTGGGCACCCCTAGTTCTGTCCATTACTAATACTTAACTGCTATATTTGCCACTGTCTCTATCTTTTTGTATAAAAATTAGCCAGGCTGAATGTCACAATGTCCTAAATAATTGCTTTTTTTTTTTTTTTTGGAAGGGGGAAGGGTAAGAGGCGGGGCAGCAAGGGATGTTGTAAACAGAAAATGAACTTTGAACTCCATATGCCCTCAAAGGTCATTAATATCATGGCAATGTTGTTCCTTGAACTTCTAAGTTTTACCAGGGTGGAAATTTTAGTTTCTAGAGTTTAACCAAAGTGTCAGCCCTTTACCCCTCCCTCCCAAACCCATTCAGTCAAGTGAGGCACCTGTCTCCTAGAATCTTCTCCACTCATAGGACTGTTTATTCCAAAATAGTTTATCAATCACGATCTGTGTCAGAGATTATTTTTCTGTTAAAATCTGGCAAGTATCTTAGAATTTACAGACAGAAATCACATACATTCTGACACAAAAAAGAAGTTGTTCGAGAAGAAACGCCAAGATAATGAGCCCATCCAAGCACTGAATGTGATAAATACAAGGAAATTCATTAGCAAAAATATGGGTAGTTTTCATCAAATGCTTTCTTGTCCTGTTTCATGGCAAGAATCTACTTCAATGAGTATCTTTCTAAGGACACAAGCATCTGGGGTTTGGTTACGTGTATTTATATTTGAAATCTTTCTGTATTCTGTTACATGAATAACATTTAACATTAAAATACTATTCCAGTCATTTGCCAGTTTGTTTGAGCCCCAGTCATGTGTGGTGGCAGGTCCTCACACATGGCTCCATTGTAGAGAAGAGAAAACAGACTGGCTAGTTTTTCTTTTACCAGTTATGCTTCTTGGTTTCCAGTCAATAATAATGTCACTTCATGAATTGCAAATGTAATACTTGATTGGGTGAAAAAAATACTTAAAAAAAATCTGCAAGAACTTTCTTGATTTGCTTTAAGCAATTGTATACTTTTTTGCATATATTTCTTTCTTAAAACACTTACTGAAATAATCTTATAGAATTTAATGTATTGGGGTTACACATGGAATCCAGAATGTTTAAAGGCCATTGGATCTTAAAGGCCGTGTCTCCTCAGCCAGGGTTTCTTTACCACTATGTGAAACTATGTTCTTATTGTTTGTCCTTTAAAAATAATACCAGGGTAAAGAAAAGATTTGAGGGCTTTTTCTTTTTTCATCCTATGCAAGAGCTTACGGTCAAACTTAATGGAAGTTCTACATGCATTAAAAGGGAGAATAGACCCTTTGTTTCAGAAGAATGACCAAGACAAGGGTGAATTTTGGTTCCACTTTGTCAAGTTTAAGGGGAAACTGAATTCAGGAAAAGAGAGAGACCCAAACAACTTTCTTAGCTGTCCCCCCACTGCCTCCAATCTTAAACTTAAAATATTTTATTGTTATCTTGTAAACGAGTTAGGAATTTGCATTAGGGGACACGTGGCCATGTGATCTCCTGAAGATGATCTGTTTATTTGCATTCCATGCAGCTGGATGTCTTGTGTGTGATCAGCAACAAAGCAGAAGAAACCAACAAGGAGGAGATATAATACTAGAGGTATTCTTTCTGTCCACATCAGGAGAAAATGCCCCATTAAGGAGGTGTAACTGCTTTAATTTTATATCCCAGAAGGGATATGAAATTCTGCTTGTTCCAAAAATAATAAAATAACTTGTTTATAGAAATATTGGTTGTTTGGTTTCTTGTTATGCACCACTGGTGGGGGTGTGTGAACAGGAACCGAACCTTGAACTTAATTTCCCCTTTGAACTCATGACCTTTGACAAGATTCCCCATGCGTTCCCCTTCAGACAAATTTCATCACAATTACAGTCCCTTCCACTTGAGTTAAAGATATATAATCATTGATTTGACCTAATTATCTGATACATCCCTTTCTTTGCAAGGTGAAACCTAAATGTGTGAACAGAAGCTGACCCGTGAAGTTCTGATATCCAATTTTTATTCTAATTATCATAAAACACTTTCAGTCTTACTCTATTTTTCTCAAGTTTTCTTTTGGCCCCTTCCCTGAACCCACTATTCCTTCAAATTCAACAATGCCCCCTGGGTTTCAAGCTGCTTGGCAACAGACCTTCAAATGCATTATGCACTACATGTTCAAAGTGTCATTTTTAAACAAAAAACTAAAGACTAACTCTGCATTAGAAAGTCGTCACTAATCCCTGTCTTTCATGAAAAAGTCTTCTGAGGTGATAAAAGAGTAGAAACTAGAAAGTTCCCACAAGATTCTGAAATTATTTGACTTCTTAGCATCAATCTATTAAGATTCAGACTCCTAATAATTTACAAACTTCAGGTTATAAAATGGACACAGGCAATATCAATAGGGTTAGTATAATCAATTTAAACTATAGGGGATTGTCTTTTTAAAAGAGAATGTGTGTGTGTGTGGATGTCTGCTAAGTTTAGTGCAACAAATCCCAAACAAAGACTTTAATAAGAAAGCTTAAATCATGGAATACGTTTTTAAAAATTAAATATCTGATCTAAAAGCAAAACTAGAGTTGATAGAAACTATATAAATTCACTTTTAAAATGAATTTGTATTTCTACCCTACGTTACATTTTTAAAAGAAATAAACTGAAACCAGAATTTTCACTATCTTGTCTTAGACAACTGAAAAATAAAGATGAATTGCAAGAAGTTAAACAAGAAAGAATAAACAAAGAAGAGATTGTTTTCACTTCTTTATGTCATAGTTTAAACTCAGGGCATCATGTTCTCTTAAAAATGACATGACAGTCAATTTTCCCTTAGTGTCATGTTTGCATCACATCACTCCAAATGTTAATGGGCATTACAGGTGGAAAAGGACAAAAGGCTTGGAAAAAAACACACCTATGAATTCAAATCATCTGTTCTTTTTGCTAGATCTACTCATGTCCTTTCTTACAAAATTAAACAACACTGAAAATGTAATCCTTCATCTGATCACCATAGTGGACTAGCATGCCAAGTTTTATTCTCAGCATCCCAAGTTTTATTCTCAGCAGTTAGTTTTAATTATACTTTGAAACCAAAGGCCTAAGCAAACAGGGGAGAAAAGTATGTGGGCAAACTTTCTAAGTAAGAAATTATCACAGTGTGCATTGAACAAAATCTTAGATGAATGTTTTATGATGTCAAGTGTAACTAGGGTTGGACAGACATTACAAAATAGGCTGGAAGTTTCCCATGATGCTGAGCCATTAGGTAGAATTTCTAAAGGAAGAGTTCAAATCTGCTACCTTCCTTCATTTATAAAAGTACAACTATAAAGCACTCTGCAGAATACTTGAAAAACACATGATTTCTACTCCCACTTCTGCCCAAGGGCCTGAGGTACAGCCAAGGAAGCACAGAAGAGTGTCACAGAACTTCCTTGAGGAGAGAGCAACATTATAGCCAGATGGCTGGGATCCATGTTAAAATCATATCATTTATTTATAAAAACATTACTTCTAGTTTGTGTTTGGCTCTCATAAGGACCTTTATCAATACACATTAATTTTGGTCTACCAGGCAACACTCCAGAAAACAAAGAAATAGGGTAGTCATTCAGAAATGGATTTGGCATTATTCTGAACCTCAAGACAGTTCAAATGTCAAGATGTCAAAATGGATGGGTAGTAAAATATAACTAAAAGAAACTGGCTCACTTGCAGGTGGGAATTTTAGGCTTGAGGAATAAATTGGAAATTTGAACTCATAATTTTAAGATTGACACAAACATGGATAGAAATGCTGGAGTAGAGTATTCAGAAAAAAAGGACAAATGTTATATCCCTGGGGTGGGGGTGGGTGCTGTGAAATGATCCTCTACAGTCGAGATTCTTAATGTGGTATCTGTGAACACCCTGAAATTATATGCAAATGTGCGTGTGTGCTTGCCTGTGCATGCTCATTTTTATGGCATGAAGAGCCACTGCTACATAGTGATAAGAAAAGGAATAAAAGCACACAAAAAATGATTATTACATTTCCAAAGAAAAGATGTTGGAAGCCAACTAACAGCCACCATCATCTTTCACTTAGAACAGCAGTTTTCAAACTTTTAAAAATTGATTGTCCCAATTGTACATTTTTTATTAGATACAAAAATATATGTATATTAATTTATAAATTATATACATATACTACCACTAATCCATTAATATTAGAAAACCTTAATTTCACACACACACATGCACACATTCTACTATTTTCTCCCTGTCTGCTGTGGGTCATCTAGTACATCTCATTCTGGTCTTTCCCCTCTTCCTCTCCTATGTCCCTTTTAATCAATTCTACAAAGAGTAATTAGGGAAATCTTCTAGAAATATAAATTATACCTTACTATGGCTTCAAAGACCTTCCAGGATTTAGTTCTTTCTGCCTCTTCAACCTCATTTCCTCACTCTGTCTCACTCATTTAGCTCTAGCCACACAGGCTTCTTAATTATTCCTTGAACTCTTCAAGATGGTTTCTACCTCCCAACCTTTGTGTCTGCTGTTCCTTCTGCCTGGAACGCTTCTCCTTCAGATCATGGCATAGTGTGATCTCTCACTACATTTAGGTGTCTATCTCAAAAAGTCCCACTGCCACCCCTTTTCAGTCATTTTCTATCTCTGCGTTTTCCAGTCTTTTTTTGTTTTGTTTCAGAGCATTTACCATGGTAATGGTAATGACATTATACTATCTATCTCCCCCAGTAAAATGTAAGCTCCATGTGGCTAGGGACTTTGTCAGTTTCATCCCTGTGTCCCCAACAACCTAGTCTAAGGTCCAGCAGACAGTAGGTCCTCAATGATAAATGAATGAAGAAAAGTCAAAGTAACTGACACACATTCCACCTGCTGTTCATTTGAAAATGAACCTCAAAGGAATGTTTACATAACATAGGCCACCACACTAAGATGAACCATCAGCTAAACTAACAGCTAAAAATCAGCTCTCTCTTTTCTCAACTTCCCTAACACTAAAACCACATTTTCCTTAGGGTACCTATTACTGTTTCTTTTGTATCGTGCTTTTTTGCATACAGATCTTGTCTCCCTTATCTAATCCTTTATTTTACCCCTCACCACTTCCAACATATAGTAGGTGCCCAGCCTCTGGATTGTGGGTGGGGCTGACAGTCACATTCTGGCCATGACAAATTGAGGTCCAGCTGCTCATGCGAGAGTGAGGGTTGCCAGCCCCTTGGAGCTACCCTAAATGATGATCCTTGACTCTACACTCAGATGGATGTTCATGGGCATTCATCTGTTGACAAGGCTGAATGAAGAAAAAAGACTCACACTGGAAATGAATCTATGAAAAATCACCAATTCCTTGCATGATAATGGAGGAAAAAACTATCTCAATGTTGCTAAAAGAATGATGAACACAAATAGAGACTAAACTTAAATTATCAGATGACCTTCATTTCTTTTTTAGAGGTCAATTCCTAACAGAAGTAGAAATATCACAAACACGGCACTTACATAATAATGCCTAGTAGAGCTACATACACTGTATTGAATAAACTTAAATCAAGCTATGCAATTGGAACAATTTTAAGGATGATGAAATGAAAGTACTCAAATGTTCAGACTAAGCAAAATGTTCTATACTTAGATCAGTAGGCTGGTCATATAAAATGTCCATAAAAATCTGCTTTTGAAATAAGTTCAAATATACTTGGAAATGAATAATTTTCATGTACCAAAAATTAGATAAAACTTGAAGACAAATGATAATAAGAAAGTCACTTAGCACTTCTGCATCTTAGTATCATTGTCTATAAACTAAAGGAACTGAAATAAATAACTTCTTAAGGTCTCTTCTTATTTGAATTATAACAGTTCAAATAAGAACCTACTTGGGTTTTTCAGGACGCTTATGTGTTTTATGCTTATTAATGACCAAGCCCAGAACAAATATTACTCTCATGACGCATTAACTTAGATGGTACAAGGTCCATCTTATCATAGAAGTCCACAAAAACAGAGAAGCAATCAAAAGGGAGTGTAGAGGTAGAAACTGAAGTACTTCAAGAGTAAAATAAAATGGAATCCAATCAAGAAAAAAATTGCAATCAATAGGTCTGGGAGAAAAATAATCCAAAATACAAGTATCAATAAAAAGGAAAGTTTTCAAAGGCATAATACTGTTAAAGAGCTCGTGGCAACAGAGAAGGGCAAATGAGCTTGCAATATGACACACTAGCAAAAACAATGATTTTTAGATTTCATATTCATCACCATAATTCATAATGACCTAGGAAGGCATTTGTTTCTATAGTCTTATGTAGGAATTGCCATATTGAAACAGACCACTGGTCCATCCCTTTTGCCATGTGACTCTGACAGGGAACAGATGCTTCAGAGGGAAGCTCTACTCTCAGCAACCCAAATCCAATAATACACCTAATGGTGCAATTCTATATCAAGAACATCATTTTTTTTGACCTCAGATGGCAATTATCTTCTACCCAAAGCAGGAGGCTGACTCACTTTGATTTCATGCTGGGTGGCCCACTTAAGGCACTCCACTTAAAATTACATCAAGGCTGCTATCTTCATTCACTTGGCTTTTCTGACACACTAAACTACTTCCACAATCTGCTGTCATCACCGTCACTATTAGGCTCTCAGAGGTTTGGAATCATGTAGGTTTAATATAAATGGTTGTATTTGTACTAGCAACTGATGTTTTGAAAATCATTGCTTTCTTTAAAAAAATCAAGGTTTTCTATTATTAGCTTCCATGTTTTCAAAGACTTGAGTATTCCCAATTTAATATAAATAATCATCTTGAAGTGGAGACAAAAAGGAGGTATGAAACTTTCATGTTTGAAGGAAACCATAAATATACAGAGTGGTAAGAATAGCCTTTTGATAGAAATTCCCTAGAACAAAAAAAAAAA